>NC_046172.1:55369769-55472225 GCF_011064425.1 Rattus rattus
GTTTTCTTTAGTTATATTTCTTTGTTAAATTTTACTACTGTCTCTTGTATTGTTTTCAACTGTTTCCCTTCTGTGGCCTTCATTAAATGATTCATTCATATCTTCTTAAGGTCCTCAGATATATTCGTATTTTTTGAAGTCTTTGTCTTATGTTTCAGCTATATTATATTATATTTCTCAGTTTTACTACAATAAGGTTACTACCACAATATAGTACTACTGCAATACACTAAGAGGTCTACTACAGTATGCTTCTGGTGGAAGCATATTGTCTTGGCTCTTCATGTCGCAATTTGCGCTGAGATTGAGACATCTAGAGTTATGATGTTTGAGATGTTTCTTAGAGTCAACATCTGGTCTTGTCTTTGTTGGGTGGGTGTTCCAGTCCTTGGTTGATGGATGTTGGTCTCTCTGGGTCTTCTATCCAGAGAATATGTCTGTGGGGTTCCTGGAAAAGAGTGTTTCAGTGGGTCAGTGGGTGATACAAAATATAGTCTAGAAGTAACGACTCAGAGGGATGGTGTGAAAAGGATAAGCTGGATTTGCAACAAAGGGTGCAGTTCCATGGGAATCGTGTGAAAGACTGATTGTTAAGGAAGTGATAGGATTTTCTGATGGAATAGATACAGAGAATGGTGGGAATAAAAGACATAGGGAATATATAAGGAAAGAAACAAAGAGAACCCTTTGTTTCAAGTTCTCATGAACTAGTGTAAGTCACTAATTTTAAAGACAGAACACTTGTGTCTTTTAACATGGCATTTACGCATGGAACACACAATCGTGTAGAGTCCAAGAGTATATAACGTATGAGTGAGGTCCCAAACCATTAGGAAAGGGGTTTCTAAATGAGACAATGAAGAGCTGGGTCTTGGAGAATGAATGGGCTCTCAAAGATTTTGAGAGTTGAAAGGTGATATAAACTTCAAAAAGGAGGAAAACTTGACTGAAAAAATGCAAAATAGGAATGAGATATACATGGAAGCTGTCAGAAAGATAGTTGGAAAATTAAATAATTGATTGTGGAAAATGGGACTTGATTGCTAGTCTAGGGACAATTAGTTCATAAGAGGCTTTGCAATCGATGAGATATTTGTAATGGTAATGTATGCAATGGGCAGCAAGCTAAGGGAACACTGAAAATACTAAATCTAAGATAGTTAGCTTCATTTGATTAACATCATCTGAGCTGGAGTCTATGACATAGAAACCTGTGGTTAAAGGCAGGCCTACAAATGTCTATATCACAGATATCTAAGAGAGATGTCTGAACGTTTCATAGTGGAAAACCTAGAATGACACCTTTCTACAGTCTGCCATGTAAGGCGGGTGTGGTGCTTCACACCTTTAATTTCAGTGCTCAGGAGGTAGCAGCAATTGGATCTGTGTGACTTTGAGACCAACCTAGTGTACAGAGCTAGTTCCACAACATAGAGGCTACATAGGGCTACATAGAGAAATCCTGGCTCAGTGGGCAGAGAGGGAGAGGGAGAGGGAGATCAGGTAAGCATCCATGTGATCAGACAGTTTCTTTCAAATACCTATTTAAGTCCATAAGGTTTGATTGTTGTTAGTGTTTTAGAGTATTTCATAGGGAAAAAGAGCTTAACACTTTTTATCAAGTAATAATTATTAAGCTGTATTGTTTAGTTTATATATGTATATGTATATGTATGTATATATATATTATATATATAATTGTATTTCTTTCTGTATTAATTGCTATAGGGTGTGTATTTATATATGATATGTATGGGTGATTGGGGTTGTATGTATGCTATGACACACATGGAAATCTGAGTACAACTTTTAGGAGTGGGGTCTCTACCTCTACTGTGGGTTCAAGGATTAAATTCAGTTTGCCAGACTCTTGGGGCAAAAACCTTGACTTGATAAACAGTCTTGCCAGCCATATTATATTTGTTTGTAAAACAGCTGAATGAAGTAAGCAACATCATTCTTAATTTACTGAAGATGGAACTGAAACACTGAGATAATTAGAAACCCTTACAAACGTAGCTAATAAGTAACAACTAGGGTTACCCACCGTCTCAGAAGAGTGGTTTCTAAGGATTTGGCAAGCCTGGACGAGTTCCTCTTTCTCCTGTAAAACTTTATTTTTTTGATCCCAGTAGCTTTGGAATTGGACATTTGTGTTCATTCTCAATAAGCTTGCAATGCAGTTAAATGCATAGAAGAGTGTTTTCACACACAACCTCTGTAGTATCACTAGGAAAAGGGAAGTGATGCCCTCATGGTTTTAATGGCCATTCTCACTCAGATTTTGCTCTCTGATCATCTTCTAGGGATATTTGAAATCTACTGCCAAGCAGGCAGCCACAGAGAAGCAGGGATGCAGGCAATTTATAATGTCTCTCAGTGTTCCAGTCATCAAGACAGCCCCCGCCAACACTACCAAGCTTCAAGAGTCTACTATATCACGGCAGAAGAGGTAGAGTGGGATTATTGCCCTGACAGAAGCTGGGAACTGGAATGGTATAACACGTCTGAGAAGGACAGGTAAGGCTTCAGAAAAGGAGTGATCACAACTTACAAAATCATTTCGTGGGGGATGTTCCTAAAACTAAAAGTAGGAGGCATTTTTATAATTTCAATGAGTATAATGCCATTCTGAGATCAGAGTGGAAGGACCCTGAATTCCGGTACTTTGTTTATTCTATATTCGTTACCATTGAGCTGAAGAAAAGGACTTTGCTACATTCTTGCCCTCTTATCCTTCCCTTCTAATTAGCTAGAACTTACCTGCACTAGGATTTAAAGTTCATATGTCTCAAAGGCATTTATTAAGATACAGACTAAACTGTGAAACAGAAAAGTCCAAAAACAGGGTAGTATAAGGTACAATTTTATCTGTTATTTGCATAGGAACAATCCAGTTCTGCAAGTGAACTCTGCTGCCCTCAATTCCTCCTTTTATCTTTGGGGTCAAGATGCTCATTTTAGATATGGCTATCCCCAGGTTTCAATTTATGGTAAGCAATGTTGCCTGTAAGGATAGACTTGGACGTTGTACATTTCATTTTTATCATGTCCTATCTCCTAAGCTTTTCATATGAATTTATGTAACTATAGGTAAATGTGGATAATGTAACATCTATGTGAACAGCCACATGTCCCAATAAAATCTAGGTGATGCTATTACTAAAAAGAGGGAAAAGAAAACACAAACTTAGGTATTATTAATATTTTTACAGTATTATTAAAATTAACATTATTAAACTATTATTAAGTATAATTAATAAAATTTTTCTCTAGTTTGTGGTACTTTCACTGTATTTTGTCAATTCTTGACCTTTATAAGTTGTTTGTTTAGGTTGAAGACTTCATGTGAACTTTCTGTGAATGTTAAGAACTGGGAATTTCTTTTTGTCAGCCTTGATTTCATCTGTCATGCATAACCTGAAAGTACATTACTAGAGAAGAAGGAAGGAAGGGTAGGAACAGCAGGCTTCATTCTGTGTCCTGTCTTCCTTTCTGCACGACAGTGCCTCTGTACTTAATCCTGTCAACCTTGGATTAGTGATTGTACTTCTGAGACTCACCTATTGGAATGATAAACACTGTCAACTGTTAAGTATCCTATCATGAGAAATCTGTAAGATTCTATATCTTCCCCTTTTTGATCTCCAGTGGCAATTACTGATGCTCAACTGAAACTTTGTGCCTTGTCCTTCTGTTAAAATAATTTCAAATCTAAATATATTAAGTCTGGAATCAAAGTCACAGGTTTCTGGTTCTTAGGTGAGTTATACTGGAAATATACTGCAAATAACTATCTGGATGATGGAAATAATATACATAGGTTCAGAAACCTACTATTTCCAATTATAGTAATGTAATTTGACATTATAATGAATATATTTATATTCCCTTTCATATTGGACATGAGAATCGTTCTAACTTAATTTCCCCACATCTGAAAATAAAGGTTGAAGATCAGATGCTCATAACATTCTTTGGATCCCTCTAGCTATGGCCATGTTTTTTTGAGCAACAAAGATGGGCTCCTGGGTTCCAAATATAAGAAAGCGGTATTCAGAGAATACACTGATGGTACATTCAGAATACCTCAACCAAGGTCTGGACCAGAGGAGCACTTAGGAATTCTGGGTAAGGAATTCTATTTATATCCTAGCATCTAAAGATGGGGTTGATTCTAAGACATCTATGTGATATCAGGGAGGTTTTCCCATCCCTCATTCTCAGATTTTTCCATGTAAAATATTAAAAGTATGGCCCTATTTTATAAAATGGCCATGAATATAAAACCTGAAGTAAAAGAGGGAAATATGAATTCTGCTGTAACATGGGACAAAAATGTTTCAATTGTCTATACCTTTGAGACTTGGCTTCTCCGAAGGTAGTAGATGTTATGACTCCAGAGGCAGGAGAATTTAGGAACAAGTAAAAACAAAGTGATAAACAGAGCCACTATTATTCCCATATGTCAATTTAATCACAAGACCATATGGTACTTTTGAACAATGGGTTTCTTTATTTTCATCCTAGAGCAGACAGGAAGCACTTACCTTTGAAGAGATTACAGCTATTCTATGTGCTAAATATGGCAAGATTTCAGTCCTTACTATCAACTATTCTGCAAAATTCAGATTCTCTAGAGCCTTGGGTTATTATGTAGAGAAAAATAGGGTGAGAAAAGTGAAGATAATAGGAAGCCTATTTTCTGTTCTTGAAGTACCTTCATGCTGTGGGTAGCGATACCAATTTTAAGACTTCTGAAGATTAACTCCCATTTCACTTTTCTGCTAATAAACCTTGTGCTTCTTTTGTATGTATCAGGTCCACTTCTCAGAGGAGAGGTTGGTGATATCTTGACTGTGGTGTTCAAGAATAAGGCCAGTCGACCATATTCTATACACGCCCATGGAGTTCTAGAATCTAGTACTGGTTGGCCACAAGCTGCTGAGCCTGGTGAGTTGGAACACTTAGTGGATGAACAAAGGCTTTACATTACCTCTACTTTAGACCTCTAGTTTATTTCTTTAAACACATTATATTCTTGGGCTGGGTGGGTAGCTTAATAAAAGGTAGAGGCAATTAACTGGTGAATTGGAGTTCTAGGGAGGTTTTCTTTTGCATTTTCAGTAGCTCCTGTATTTCAGTTAATAGTCTGTCATGTACATGATAATCTCCTTATTTCTTTTCTAAGTTCCTTAAAGTGTAAGGTTGTTTATGTAATGTAATATGTAATTTTTGATTACTGTAAGGAAGCACCAGAGATAATCTACTTTTCAAATAAGACAGGTTTATTCAGCTCACAGTTCTATAAGGTCTGAGAACCTCATTCAGCAATGACCTTGGATTTAGAGATAGTGTAACCATCACATGATGAGATAGAAAATGAATGTGTGTATGCTTGTCTAGTCTCCTCACAAAGCTCTCCCCAGTGTTCTATGCTAATAATTTCCCCAACATCACATCTCTAAATGCTGTAGCTGGATCAAATTTGTACCATTTTACTACTTTATAATAGGATGTAAAATTTTGACACTTGGGGTGTTATGTGATGGTCAAACAATACCTGAACCACAACTTTATATCTTTCTCCCATTTAATGTTGGTATCTATGATTGTAAATGTGTCATTTGTAGCATCTCATCAAGGTTATTTTTTATTTTTTCATCGTAGAATATGCTTTAGTTATCTTTATATTTTTGCTTTTTAAATTTATTTTTCATTAGTTTTTCAAATTCTTGTTATGTTTATATATTACATATGACACAGTATTTTGTAAACACAATGTCATGTAATATTTAGTGTACATTGAGCATACTTTCCTGCCTATATTCCCTTATCTTCTATCTTAACCTTCCATTCATTTGTTCTTCAGGAAAGTTTTACTTATACTTTTAGGTCATACATACATACATGATTTTATGCATCTCAATAAAAATCGAAGTATGATAAATGGATGAAAGTGCATGGTTTGTGCTTCTGACTTAATTCGATTAAAATGATTTCCTCCAGTTTCATGCATCTTCCTAAAAAATTACACAACCTTGTCCTTCTTTATGGCTGAAAAGGATTTCTTGCTTATATATGCCACATTTTACTTCTCTGTCCTTCAGTTGGAAACAGGTTTGCTCCATAACTTTGCTACTGAGAATAATGCCGTGATAAAACATTGATGTGCAAGGATATTTGTGGTGTGTTGACTTGCAGTTGTTTCAGTATATACCCAGAAGAGATTTTCTTAAAGAACCCCATACTGATTTCCATAGTGATGAACTACTATTATTTGCTACTAGAAGTGTGCAAGGGTTCCTTTTCTGTTTTCTTAGTGACTGCTCTTTGAGATTGAGATGAGATGGAATGTCAATGCAGTTATAATTTCTATTTCTTTGATCAGTAGTGAGTTTAAACAGTTTTTTTACATGATTACTAGCTATTTGTATTGCAAATGAGAACTGTTTACTAATTCACTTATTAAGTTAATTGTTTGATTTCTTACAGTTTACTTTTCTAAATTCTTTTTTACATTCTAAATAGTACTTTCCCCAGATATTCAACTAACACATTTTTGTCCATTCTATACTCTGTCATTTCACTCATTAAACTAGAAACTGTGCAGTGCTTCTGAATTGTATGAGGTCTTATTTGCCATTTGTCAGCATCATTTACTGAGCAAAGGTAATCTAATTGTGGAAAGTCCTTTCATATGCCTATGCCTCGAGATGTTTTCTATGCTATCTGGACTTGCAACTTCACCAGTTCAGGGTTAAGTATTAGGTTAATTTGGGGTTGGCTTTTAGAGTGAATGCAAGATGATAGGGGTATAACTTCACTCTTTACATGCATCTATCCAGTTTTACTAGCAACCTTTTCTGAAGAGGTTTCTTTCAAATGCATATTTTTGACATTAATGTCAGCCATCTGGTGGTTATTGCTACATGGGCTTCTAGCTGGGTTCTCTATTCTATGGATTTGTGTTTCTGCTTTATGCTAGCACCATGCTATTTTCTAGCCCTGCCTATGCAATTTAACATGGGATCAAGGATTATCCATTGTGCTCAGGATTGCTTTGGCTAGCCAAGGTATTTATTTTTAGTGTTTGTGTGTATGCTTTCACATGAATTTTAAGATTATTTTTAATTATGTGAAGAACACCATTGGAACTCTGTGGGATCACATTGTATCTGCACATTATCCTGAGTACTACAACCAGTTGCACAATATTAACCTTTTCCATAAACACAGGAGGCATTTTCATCTCATAGTGTCTTGATTTAACTCTTCCTTTAGTGTTATATCATTTTTAACACAGAGGTTTTTCACCTCTTGGTTTGATTTTTTGTTTGTTTTGTTTGAAAGCGAGTCTTGCTATGTAGCCCTGGTTGGCCTGGAACTTAGCATGTTAACTCACAGAAATCCATCAACTTCTGCTTTTCCAGTGATGGGAGGTAGGTATGGTGTCAGGAACTTTATCTACAAGTAGGAGTCAGAGACAGAAAGAAAGACAGAGACAGAGACACGAAGAGAGAGGGGTGGAGGGGGAGGGGAGGGAGAGATGGAGGAGGGAGATGGAGATGGAGAGGGAGAGAGAGAGGGACAGGGACAGGGACAGGGAGAGGGAGAGGGAGCTAACTGGGTATGGCATAGGCTTTTAAAGCTAGTGAGTCAATTTTTCCAACAAGTTCACACTTTCTAATCTCCACTAATAGTTCCACAAACTGGGGACCAAGTATTTGAATATATGATCCTATGGGGTCGATTCTCCTTTTGATTCAAACCTAGGTTTCTGCTTCCTATATTTAATAAACTTTATTATGTTGAAATGTGCTCCTTCTATTCCTAGTCTCCTCAGAACTTTTATAATGCAGAGATGTTGTACTTTGTCAAAAGACTTTGTATCTATTCAAATAATCATATAATTTCTGTCCTTGAATCCACTTATGTGATGATATATATTTATTAATTTGTATGTGTTGAGCTATCCTTCCATCTCTATAAGGATGCTAACATGAACATTGTGTATGATATTTTGATGCATTTTTGAAATCAGCATTTTTATGAGATTAGTTCTAAAGATTTATTTTATTTATGCATAAATGTTTCTCTTTGCCTCTCTATCTGTGTCTTTCTAATTTGTCTCCTCCCTGCTTGTGCCATGTTTATGCAGGTAATGACAGATGCCAGAAGAGGTTGTAGGAAATTAATAGTGGGGGTAATCAAGTGACTCAGTATTATTCTGTTATGGTTGATCTGTGACTTTATATTATTTAAGATTTTTTATAGTATGGAGTGCATGTGAGTTCTCTGTGTATGTTTTTACATTGTTCTGTTGATGGAATGTTCCCTTAATCAGTATGAACTATCTTTCTTCTAATTAGTGAGGTTTTTTTGTTTTTTGTTTGACATGATCTACAAGTAGGAGTCAGAGACAGAAAGAAAGACAGAGACAGAGACACAAAGAGAGAGGGGTGGAGGGGGAGGGGAGGGAGAGATGGAGGAGGGAGATGGAGATGGAGAGGGAGAGAGAGAGGGAGAGGGACAGGGACAACTCTCAGTGGCCCAGTACTGTGTAGATCAGGGCCTCAAAGTCACAGAAATCTGCCTGCATTTCCCTCATCAACACTGGACTTAAAGGTGTATGGCACCAAACCCAGACTGACAAGTTTTAATATGAACTACTTTGTCATACATTAGAATGGAGACATCTTATTGTTACCTAGTTTAATTTACTGTGAAACCCCTTTCACATTCTTCTCCTCTAAGATGATATGTGTTTTTGTTGAAGATTCCTTTTGGTTTTTGAGGAGACAAAAAAAATTGATACTATTTGTTTAACCCAAGGTGCTACACTGTGTTTTTGTTTGTTTCTTTGGCTATTATCTTCTTGGGCAATATATTTTTTATGAAAAAAAAGTCTTTTTGCTCTTTTTATTGGATATTTTTTAATTTACATTTCAAATGTTATCCCCTTTCCTCGCCCCAACCACCCACTCCTTCCCTCATTCCTGCCCTGACATTTCCTTACGCTGGGTCAGGGGTGTCCAGCCTTGGCAGGACCAAGGGCTTCTCCTCCATTTGGTGCCCAACAAGGCCATCCTCTGCTACATATGCATCTGGAGCCATGGGTCTGTCCATGTATAATCTTGGGATGGTGGTTTAGTCCCTGGGGCTCTGGTTGGTTGGCATTGTTGTTCTTATGGGATTGCAAACTCCTTCAGCTCCTTCAATCCTTTCTCTAACTCTTCCAATGGGGACCCTGTTCTCAATTAAATGGTTAGCTGCTAGCATTCGCCTCTGTATTTGTCATGCTTTGGCAGAGTCTCTCAGTAGACAGCTATATCAGGCTCCTGTCAGCATGTACTTCTTGGCATCAGCAATATTGTTTGGGTTTGGTGGCTGTATGTATATGGGCTGGAACCCCAGGTAGGACAGGCTCTGAATGGCCATTCCTTCAGTCTCTGCTCCAAACTTTGTCTCCATACCTCCTCATATGAGTATCTTTGTTCCCCCTTCTAAGAACTGAAGCACTTTGGTTTTCCTTCTTCTTGAGCTTCATGTGCTCTGTGGATTTACCTTGGGTAATCTGAACTTTTGGGCTAATATCCACATATCAATGGGTCCATACAATGTGGTTATTTTTTGTGATTGGGTTTCCTCACTCAGGATACTTTCTAGTTCCATACGTTTGCCTATGAATTTCATGAAGTCATTGTTTTTAATAGCTGAGTTGTATTTCATTGTGTAGATGTACCACATTTTCTGTTTCCATTCCTCTGTTGAAGGACATCTGGTTTCTTTCCAAGTTCTGGTTATTATAAATAAGGCTACTATGAACTTAGTGGAGCATGTGTCCTTGTTATATGTTGGATCATCTTTTGCACATATGCTCAGGAGTGGTATATCTGTGTCCTCAGGTAGTGCAAAGTTCAATTTTCTGAGGAACCTCCAGACTGATTTCCAGAGTGGTTGTATCAGCTTCAATCCCACCATCAATGGAGGAGTGTTCCTCATTCTCCACATCCTCACCAGCAACTATTGTCACCTGAGTTTTTGATTTTAGCCATTCTAACTGGTATGAGGTAGAATCTCAGGGTTGTTTTGATTTGCATTTCCCTGATGACTAAGATTTTTGAACATTTCTTGAGGTACTTCTCATCCATTCGATATTCCTCAGCTGAGAATTCTTTTGTTTAACAAACCACTGCTCCCATTTTTTCCATCTTTATTAAGTATTTCTCATTTACTTTTAGGTTGTTATTCCTTCCCGGTTTTCAGGTCAACATCCCCAACCCCCCCTCCCTTCTATATGACTTCCTCCCCATCCTCCCCCCATTACCACCTCCCCCAACAATCATATTCACTGGGGGTTCAGTCTTGGCAGGGCCAAGGGCTTCCCCTTCCACTGGTGCTCTTACTAGGATATTCATTGCTACCTGTGAGGTTGGAGCCCAGGGTCAGTCCATGTATAGTCTTTGGGTAGTGGCTTAGTCCCTGGAAGCTCTGGTTGCTTAGCATTGTTGTTCATATGGGGTCTCGAGCCCCTTCAAGCTCTTCCAGTCTTTTTTCTGATTCCTTCAACGGGGGTCCCGTTCTCAGTTCAGTGGTTAGCTGCTGGCATTTGCTTATGTATTTGCTGTATTCTGGCTGTGTCTCTCAGGAGAGATCTACATCCGGCTCCTGTCGGCCTGCACTTCTTTGCTTCATCTATCTTATCTAGTTTGGTGGCTGTATATGTATGGGCCACATGTGGGGCAGGCTCTGAATGGGTGTTCCTTCTGCCTCTGTTCTAAACTTTGCCTCCCTATTCCCTCCCAAGGGTATTCTTGTTGCCCTTTTAAAGAACGAGTGAAGCATTTGCATTTTGGTCATCCTTCTTGAGTTTCATGTGTTCTGTGCATCTAGGGTAATTCAAGCATTTGGGCTAATAGCCACATACCAGTGAATGCATACCATGTGTGTTTTTCTGTGATTGGGTTGCCTCACTCAGGATGGTATTTTCCAGTTCCATCCATTTGCCTATGAATTTCATAAAGTCATTGTTTTTGATAGCTGAGTAATATTCCATTGTGTAGATGTACCACATTTTCTGTATGCATTCCTCTGTTGAAGGGCATCTGGGTTCTTTCCAGATTCTGCCTATTATAAATAAGGCTGCTATGAACATAGTGGAGCACGTGTCTTTGTTATATGTTGGGGCATCTTTTGGGTATATGCCCAAGAGGAATATAGTTGGGTCCTCAGGTTGTTTAATGTCCAGTTTTCTGAGGAACCTCCAGACTGATTTCCAGAATGGTTGTACCAGTCTGCAATCCCACCAACAATGGAGGAGTGTTCCTCTTTCTCCACATCCTCACCAGCATTTGCTCTCATCTGAGTTTTGATCTTAGCCATTCTCACTGGTGTGAGGTGAAATCTCAGGTAGTTTTGATTTGCATTTCCTTATAACTAAAGATGTTGAACATTTCTTTAGGTGTTTCTCAGCCATTCGGCATTCCTCAGCTGTGAATTCTTTGTTTAGCTCTGAACCCCATTTTTAATAGGGTTATTTGACTCCCTGAGGTCTAACTTCTTGAGTTCTTTGTATATTTTGGATATAAGCCCTCATATCTGTTGTGGGATTGGTAAAGATCTTTTTCCCAATCTGTTGGTTGCCGTTTATCCTAACAACGGTGTCCTTTGCCTTACAGAAGTTTTGGTAGTTTTATGAGATCCCATTTGGTTGATTCTTGATCTTAGAGCATAAGCCATTGGTGTTTTGTTCAGGAAATTTTCTCCAGTGCCCATGTGATCAAGATTCTTCTCCACTTTTTCTTCTATTAGTTTGAGTGTATCTGGTTTGATATGGAGGTCCTTGATCCACTTGGACTTAAGCTTTGCACAGGGTGATAAGCATGGATCGATCTGCATTCTTCTACATGCTGACCTCCAGTTCAACCAGCAACATTTGCTGAAAATGCTATCTTTTTTCAATTGAATGGTTTTGGCTCCTTTGTCAAAAATCAAGTGACCATATGTGTGTGGGTTCATTTCTGGGTCTTCACTTCTATTCCACTGCTCTATCTGTCTGTCTCTGTACCAATACCATACAGTTTTTATCACGATTGCTCTGTAATACTGCTTGAGGTCTGGGATAGTGATTCCCCCAGAAGTTCTTTTATTGTTGAGGATAGTTTTTGCTATCCTGGTTTATTTTTTTATTCCATATGAATTTGCTAATTGCTCTTTTTTTAACTCTATGAAGATTGAGTTGTAATTTTGATTGGGATTGCATTGAATCTGTAGATTGCTTTCAGCAAGATGGCCATTTTTACTATATTAATCCTGCCAATCCATGAGCATGGGAGATCTTTCCATCTTCTGAGGTCTTCTTCAATTTCTTTCTTCAGAGACTTGAAATTCTTATCATACAGATCTTTCACTTGCTTGGTTAGAGTCACACCAAGGTATTTTATATTATTTGTGACTATTGTGAAGGGTGTAGTTTCCCTAATTTCTTTCTCAGCCTGTTTATCCTTTGAATAGAGAAAGGCTACTGATTTGTTTGAGTTAATTTTGTATCCAATAACTTTTCTGAAGTTTTTTACTAGGCTTATTAGTTCTGTGGTAGAACTTTTGGGATCACTTATGTTTACTGTCATATCATCTTCAAATAGTGATATTTTGACTTTTTCCCTTCCAATTTTTATCTCTTTGATCTCCTTTCGCTGTCTGATTGCTTTGGCTAGGACTTTGAGTACTATAGTGAATAAGCAGGGAGAGAGTGGTTAGCCTTGTCCAGTCCCTGATTTTAGTGGGATTGCTTCAAGTTTTCTCTATTTTGTTTAATGTTGGCCACTGGTTTGCTGTATACTGCTTTTCCTAAGTTTCGGAATGGGCCTTGAATTCCTGATCTTTCCCAGTCTTTTAACATGAAGGGGTGTTGAATTTTATCAAATGCTTTCTCAGCATCTAATGAGATGTTCATATGTTTTTTTTTTCTTTGAGTTTGTTTATACAGTGGATTACGTTGATGGATTTATGTGGGCTCTGATGATGGCAAGTAGTCTTTGTTCCTGTTGCTTATGTTCCTGCCCTTGCCTCTCACCATCTGGTTGTCTCTGGTGTTAGCTGGTCTTGCTGTCTCTGACAGTGGCTTGTCCCTCCTGTAAGCCTGTGTGTTAGCACTCCTGGAGACTGGCTTTCTTCCAGCAGGATCTGGGTCCAGAGAGCTGTGTCACAGAGTCAGCTCCTGGTGCAGGAGGAAACCAGAAGGATCCGATCCCAGACTGCTCCTCATTTCCTGTGTCCAGAGGTCTCCAGTCATGTTCTTCTTGTGCCAGGAATGTTAGCAGAAGTGGTGGTCTCTGATGATCTCTCAGCATTGTCCACACTTCTGAGAGTCCAGCTCTCTCCCCATAGGATTTAGGTACAGAAAGCCTGTGGGCAGGTCAGCCCCACCATTTCTTTCCTTATGGGCTGTGATGGAAAGTTTTGTTTTTCAGGCATCAGTCCTTTTGGGATATAGATAGCTGTATTTTCCTTGTTCCCTAGATTTTGTTGTATTAAAGACCATGAGCAGAAACAACTTTGAAACATTATTGATTGTTTAATCTTAGAACTCTCAGGCACAGTCCTTCACTGAGGAAAATCAGGGCAGCAATCTAGAGGCTAGAACTGATGCAGAGACCATAGAGAACACTGTTTACTGGTTTGCTCACCATGGCTTACGCATCTTGATTTCTTACACCATCCAGGACCACCTACCTCCCTAATGGATAAAGCCTAATATTGTTCATCTATGGGCTCCTATCAAATAAAATACAAGTTTCATATTTTCTTACTCCAAGTGGGAAGAACAAGGGCACAGTCGTGATCAGACCAAAACAGAACCAAAATACAACACTGTGACTAATTCAGTGATTGATGTCTGGGACAGGATCACAAGCCTTTGGGCTCCTAAAGGCCTGTGATGTTCCACTCATCCAGCTCTCCCATTTGTAGCATAATCAGTTTTTCTCATAAATTCAGCTTAGCTCCACTCTACAGTTGCTGCTATCCTTGGTGGCCATTCTGTAGTACTGGTATCTTCAACATTTTTAGGTCTCCAGTGCAACTGAGGATGAATCTTCACCAGTGGCCTCTCCTGACTTCTCAGGGACTCCCAGCCCTGACAACATTGACAACCCTCAGCTGCTGTCCATTACCTTTCTAGGCCTTCAAACCCAGTACCACAGAACTCTTACATGCTACCAATTTCAGCTGCCAGCATGAATACAGCCTTGGCTGGCCTGGACCACATCTGTGTTTTGATCCTGAGGAAATATTCTCAGATGATTTCTCCTACATGATGCTGGTCTCTTCTTAACCACAGCTTATTTCTCGGCTGCAGGGAACCAGCATCAACTGTCTCAGTAAAGCAAATGTTTGACTTCAGTAGTGCTACTCTCTTGTTAGTCACAGCTGGGTCTTCATGTCTACCTGACCAGAATCAAGGATTCTTAATACAAAATATCCCACAAATGCTCTGGTAGAGTTTTTGTTTTCTTCTGAAACTGCACAACCCAGTCTTCCATCAGCTACAGCTCTTTCGGCATTCCTATCTTTCAAGCTCTCACAAGCCCAATTAAGGCTTTGATCACTCAATCATTGCTATTCCTAGTTCAAGGATCCAAAGTCCTTCCACAATTCTCTTCAAAATAACATGGTCAGGTCTATCACAGCAATATGCCATTAACCTGAAACCAATTTCTGTGTTAGGTTTCTATTGTTTTAATAAGGACCAATGCCAAATCAACTTGGGGAGGAAAAGTTTTCTTTCAGCTTATAGTTCCACATCACAGTTCATCATCAAAGAAGTCAGGGCAGGAATTCAAGCAAGTCAAAGAACCTGAGGCAACTAAAGTAGAGACCATGCTTACTAACTTGCTCCTCATGGCTTGCTCAGCTTGCTTTCTTATAGATCCAAGGGCTACCTGCTCAGAGGTGGGGCAACCCACAATGAGCTGGCTATCTCTCAATCATTAGTTAAGACAGCACTGTAGACTTGCCTATGCTAATTAATGGAAGTAGTTTCTCAACTGATCTTCCTTTTCACAGGTAACTCTACCTTGTATCAAATTAGCCAAAAAAACAAAACAAAACAAAAAAAAAACAAATGAATAAACAACCAAAGCATTTTCCTTTTATGTGTGTCTCTGTACCTAAAGTTCTCTTTCTTGTAAGGATTGTGGGTAATGGAGGCCTGACCTACTAACCTCATTTAAAACTGATTTCCTTCTTTCTAATTTGATCATGTTTCTAGATGAGGTCAGATTCTGAGCTAATAGGGGTGAAGACTTCAATATATAATATTTTGGAAGGGACACATTTGAACCAATAACAGAGAAAGGGTGAAATAATGAAAAGGAAGTGAGGAAAACAAGACAGTAAATGTTGGCAAAACTGTAGAATGTTTACTTGTAAAGGAAGCTAGATTAGGTTTAGAAAAGCAGTAGTTTGGGGGAACCACAGAAGCAAGAAGAGAATTGAACATGGTATATATGGGAAGACAGATGAACAGAGAAGTTAAAGAGCCAGGTGGGAGGATGAATCTAAATCTGGCATTACACAAGAAGACATGGTATTAAGAACTCTAATGAAAGAAGTAATCTTAAGTCATAAAAAGAAAACTTCTCCATCTGAGACTGGAGGGACTCATAGATGTGCATACATATATGTTACTAGAATGGGTAATGACAGTTATAACGGATGAGAGCCTTCAGAGTGGTCATGTGAAAATTAAATTTTGTTCTCACTTTAATTGAACCGAAGAGGTTGTAGGGATTTGTGAAATACTTTTTAGGTGTGTCTGTGATAGCATTTCCAGAGAAAATTAAGGCAGGAAGACATTCTGTATGTAGACAGCAATATGCTATGTACTGCAGTCCTGAGTAAAGTGCCAAGTGTCTAGTTATTACCACTCTACTTCCTGACCGCTATACTGGGAGCTGCTTGCTCTATTATTCCCTACCTATCATGATGTACGGAAACCATGACTCAAGATCAACATCCCTTCCTTTAAGTTGTTTATATTAGATATTTTGCCACAGGGACAAGAACAATTACTAATCTAGACAGTAGGAGCTGAATTCTAGAGTTAGGCTTAATAAGTTCAAATTCCAGTGTGATACGTGACATTTGGAACTCTATTTTAACATCTGTCTGTGACCAACCTTCACTTCATCTATAGAATGGTTTCTTTTAGAAGATTCAGTAACTCAGTGTGTTATAAGTGCTATAGAAGTATCCAGCAATTCCATTTTCTGACTGAAAATGAGACTTTGGGAGTGAGGTACAGAACAGGTCAGACTTGAAGTATGTGGTAAAAGTTTTGAGTTGTTCACCCAGGAGAACAGGATGTGGAGGTACAAAATTAAATGGCACTGGGGATATAGCTGAGACCGTGAATACATTTTTAAAAGATGCAATGTGCTCTTACTTGCCGCCAATGGCCTGCCTTGCCACAAGTACTCCCATCACTGCTTCACAGAAATGGTTCAACTACCCAGAGTCCTTAGCCCGATGTGACCAATGTTCTGGGCACTGGCTCCTCATCTCACTGGGGGCTATGCCAACAATGTAAAATTTGGATGCTCAAGCCTCAATGCTTCAAGGGGTAGACCTTTTAGTAGATGCTATAGTTGTTACAATGGAGCCAAGGAGAAGAGCAGTCATTATTGAACAGAGTTGGGGATGTTCCAAAATTAACAAAAGATGGGGATAGGGGATACTGTTGCAAAACTGTTGCAAAGTCAATTGATTAAAGGATAAATACAAAAAAGTATCTTGGCTCAATTTGTTCAGGATGTTGCCAATAACACAAACAAAGAGACTGGGGATGGCACTACCACTATTACTGTTCTGGCATGGTCTATTGCCAATGAGGGCTTTGAGAATGTCAGCAAAGGGGCTAATCCAGTGGAAATCCAGAGAAGTATGATGTTGACTGTTGATGCTGTAATTGTTGAACTTAAAACACAATCTAAATCTATGACAACCCCTGAGGAAATTGCTCTTATTGCTACAATTTCTGCAAATGTAAAATGCAATGATAAAAGCACTCAAAACATCATTTCTGATGTAACAAAAAAGGTTGGAAGAAAGGGTGTCATCACAGGAAGGATGGAAAACCACTGAGTGATGAATTAGAAGTTAGTGAAAGCATAAAGTTTGATAGAGGATATATTTCCCTCTATCAACACATCAAAAGGTCAAACTGTGATTTCCAAGATGCCTATGTTCTTTTGAGCACAAAGAAAGTTTCCAGTCCATTGTAATTGCACTTGAAATTGCCAGTGCTTATCAGAAGTCCTTGATCATAATTGTGGAAAATGTTGATGCAGAAACCGTAAGTACACTTGCTTTGAACAGACTGATAGTTGGTCTTCTGGTTGTAGCAGTCAAAGCTCCAAGGTTTGGGGACAAGAAGAACCGCTTACAGATATGGCTATTGCTACTGGTGGTGTAGTGTTTGGAGAAGAGGGGTTGAATCTAAGTCTTGAAGATGCTAAAGCTCATCACTTAAGAAAAGTTGGAGAGGTCATTGTCACCAAAGATGATGCCATACTTTTGAAAGGAAAAGGTGACAGAGCTCAAATTTAAAAATGGGTGCAAGAAATTACTGGAGAGCTACACATCACAATTCGTGATTATGAAAAGGGAAAGCTGAATGAGTGACCTGCTAAATTTTCAGATGGAGTAGCTGTGTTGAAGGTTGGAGAGATAAGTGATGTTGAAGTCCATAAGAAGAAAGACAGAGTAACTGATGCCCTCAGTGCTACCAGAGCTTCAGTTAAAGAAGACATTGTTCTAGTAGGGGCTGCACTCCACTTCAGTGTATGCCAGCCTTGGATTCATTAAAGCCAGCTAATGAAGATCAGAAAATACATATAGAAATTATTTAAAGAGCACTCAAAATTCCTGCCATGATGTTTGATAAGAATGCAGGTGTTGAAGGATCTCTGATAGTTGAGATAATACTGCAAGAGTTCCTCAGATGTTGGTTATGATGCTATACTCAGAGATTTTGTGAGCATGGAAAAGGGAATCAATAATCTATCCAACAAAGGTTGTAAGAACTGCTTTACTGGATACTGCTGGGGTGACCAAAGCTGTAGTGACAGAAATTCCTAAAGAAGAGAAGGACCCTGGAATGGGCCCAATCGGTAGAATGGGAAGTGATTTGGGAGATGACATGTTCTGACTCCTAGAATAGTGTTTTGCCCTCATCAGTGAACTGTAACAGGAAGCTCAAGGCAGGTACCTCACCAATAACCTCAAAGACATCACTGAAGAAAATGCCTGAAGAAAAGGCTGGCTAATCACTGCATAACTGACAATTATATGTTGACAATATATAACAGTTCACTGCTGTTGTTTTCCATGCCTACAGATAGTTGATTTTGTACTTTTGAATAAAGGCATTTGTGCATTCCTGATGCTTTGTATGAGAGCCATGTACCAATGTCCTACTTTCAGCTTAACTCACTGATGCATTTCTACTGTCTGGTTACTGTCAGAACTGTTGCTCTGTGTCACCAGATGTTCAGAAGCAGCCTTTCTGTTGAGAGTGATAATAATTGTGTAAAAAAGTAGAAAGGTATCCAATTATGTGACAACCTTGTCTAATAAAATTTTGTTTAAAGTTTTAAAAAAGCTGCAATCCACAAGGTATTTTGTCCGTAGCTTTCATCAATTCTGTTGAGCATCCATTGCTATAATACCAGAGGTGGTGCATTTCAAGATGATATAGCATTTAGTGGTTTTCAGATTTAGTGAACATGAGAATTACTTGTAGTTATTAAATCATAAATGACCAGCGGTATAGTATTGTGATTACTTTGTGATGGTAGAGTCGAACCCATGGCCTTGTGTGTGTTAGGGAAACTTATACCACTAGGCTACAGAAAAGTCATTGTGGTTTGTGATTTTGACTTTCATTTTCCTGACAGCTGATGATGATAACATTTATTAGGCTCTTTAGTCTTGTATCATCTTTAGTGAATCGTTCGAAATTTTGCTCATTTTAATTGGGTGGTTTGTTTTGTTTTGTTAAAGTGTGAGAGGTCTTTATTATTGTATTAAAAAACAAATAGAATTTAGAAAGAGCACATGATTTAAATAAATACTTCTCCTACAAAAATATTTAAAAATTACCAGTAAATGCCAGAGGAAATTCTTAACATCATTAGACATCAGGGAACACCAAATCAGAATTTCAATAAAGTAACAGATCTCCTTTGCTAGAAGAAAATTAAGGAAAATTGTAACTATACTTTTTATGAGAATGTTGAGAAGGTTAGACTCTACATAGTGATGTTTGATGATTCCACTGCTTTGGAAATCAGATTGCCAATTCCTCCAATTATTAAAAATTGGCATTACTGTATAATTCAATAATTCCATCGTAGTTGTACACCCAAGGTAAATGAATATGTAACTTTACACAAAAGCCTGTATGATAATTAAGAGCAGCATCTTTATGATTCTGTGGATTGTACCAGAGGCTTTATACATTGTCGGAAAGTGCTTTATCGCTGAGCTAAAACTGCAGTCCTTAAAGTCAATTTTATTCATATTTCTCTCAAAGTAGAAATGCCCAAGTATCTAACCAATGATGAATTGATGAATAAAATGTAATATATCTATAAAACGTCATATACTTTCGCAATAAAAAGCAACTGAGTATGCGGCAGCATGGATAGACCATGAAAATGTCATAAAAATGAAATAATGTAGTAAGAAAAGACAATAAAACATATGATTCAACTTGTATGAAATCCTCAGAAGGAGATAGAAAACAAGTGTGTGGTTGCATTGGGGTGGTGAGTAGATTACAGTGTGACAAGAGTATAAGGATTTATTGATTGCAATGAATTGTTCTAAAATAGATCATGGTAGTAGTTACAGAATTATGTGAAAGTATGTTATTTTGAGGTGCAATATTTTATTGTTTTGTTGTTCATTTTAATTGAATGTTTATGGGCTAAAATGTAATAATTCTATCTATAAATATATAATAATTAAATTGGAGTAGTTAGATATGAGTGAATTGTGTAGTGTGTAAATCATACCTCAATACAATTATTATAGAAGGTCAATATGGGAATAATTAGAAGTTGGTTGGAAAAGGCTAGGTTAGAGGCAGGTCACTTTTCCTGTTCACCACAGATAGACCAGTGACAATTGGTCAAACTAAACACTCCACCCAAATCTACTTTCTCCAACCAGTGAGTTTATGGGGTACTTAGAGCAGCGATAGTGGTTCAGGGATTACAGACAGGAACATGGATATTTCCAAGGCAGTAGAACCAACAGACACCTCACACTAGCATAGGTGATGTCTTATCAAATTTACATTCCTGGAGCTTCCTGCATAGCTCCTTTTTTTCTAAGCAGTTTTTACTGTTTATATAATCTCCCGTAGAAGCTAGCTGTGAATGTTGGAAGTATCCAGAGGTTTCCCAAGAATGTGAAGTTTGTTCAGTTTCTTAGGCTTACAAGTTTTGTTTATTCCCTGAGTTTTAAAAGACCTCACTTCTTCCTTAAGGAGGGCGTGGTTCATTCAAGTTCACTACAGAGCAGACCTGTTAGTTAATAGTTTGAGTGGGTAAACAACTGTCTAAACTAGGATAAAGGTAGTTGAACTTAAAAGGACAGAGAAAACTATGAATTATAACATATGTTGTAGATGGGTAACAGGTAAGAGTCAATGGTTAAGAGCAAATGCTGCTTTTCTTGAGGTCATTTGTAGGATTGGGAAAACCCACATGAGGCAGCTGACAACCATCTATGTGTCCGGCTCCAAGAAAGATCATGGTGCCTTCTTGTCTAAATGGCCACCAACACTAATGTGGATATGAACATACATTGAAAATGAACTTAAAAATTAAATATAGAGATAGAATCAGTGAGTCTTAGTTCATTGGGTGTTGAATAGATGGATGTTAAAGTGGCAAAGAAAACACGTTTTGAGTCTTGACAAGTAAGAGAATGGTTGTGTTATTTCTGAACAGTAGAGGCACAGATTTTTTTTTAAAAAGTACTACTTTTTCAAGGGAGAGAATAAAATTTATTTCCATTTTAGATTATATTTGGTCCTGAAGATAGAAAGTAGGGTGTCATACACGTTAAGATGTTCTACCATTGAACTATAACACCCAATAGAATGCTCTCTCCTATTACAACAATATTAAATTAATACCTAATGTTTAATTAAAATTTTGAGATGAGAACTTAGTAACAAAAGAGGTCTGGCTTGAATTATGATTTTCCAAGACATAGATCATAATATGTGACTAAAATCTTTCATAAGGTATTGAATGGAAGGGGGTAGATGAGTACAGAGCTTATGAAAACTGTTCCATTAGGAGGCAGCAGCAGAAAATCAAGACGAGCACAAAAAAAGAATATAACATTATTGCTACCAAAACCAGCAGCAGGACTACATTACCACGGGATTAGGCCTGAGCTTTGGGGAGTAGAGACTGAGTTGGTTTTTGTTTTCCAAGAAAGGAGAAGAACATCTAAAAGAAATGAAGTGGTGTAAGTATAAGAGATAGAAAAGGATCTTAAGGGTACTGAGATTCACCTACAGTAGCCTTGAAGGGAGATCTAGAAATTGAAAGAAATGACTTACTTGGTCCAATTAGACATTATTATTCTTCTTAGGTGAAGTAGTTACTTACCAGTGGAACATTCCAGAAAGATCTGGTCCTGGTCCCAGTGACTCTGCTTGTGTTTCCTGGATTTATTATTCTGCAGTGGATCCCATAAAGGTAAAGAAAAAAAAATAATATAGAAAGATCTCAGAATTGGGCAAATTACCTGGCAAAATAACAACTACAAAAGATGTGGTTAAAAACAAACAGCTCTGTAATGCCTTATTTTAATAGTCAGGAAGAGGAATGAAGGTAATGGGTCATACCATATACTTGGCATGAGGATTTTCTGTCTTGTCTCATCTTTCTGGATCTTGTAAAGTAGTATGTACTCATATTTTTCAAAAATGGGATAGTTGACAGGAAATTAGGAGTCTAGCCATAAATTTGACTCTAGAGTATCTTTGGAATAGCTGGAATAAGTCATGCTGCCTCTGTTTCTTAATCTGGAAAGTGAATGTTGTCTATGTAGCTGTTAATCACAAGTCATCAGCAGTATATTGTGTCTGCTATATTATGGGTAATTTCCTTGGTGTTATGGATGATCCAAATGTAAAATATCCTACCTACTTTTAAGTGTCTGGTCTAGTTGAGCAAAAGAGAAGTAGAAAATATATCAGAATGGAAGCTACCTGTAATCTGGACTTTAGAATCTAAATAAGAGTATGCTGGAGTATGTTGGAAGGAGGGCATTGCAGGCATAGGAAACTATCTCAACAGGTATCAGGTTGGTATATTTAATAATGAAAGAATAATTCAATCTAGCTAAAGCACAACACCACCTCTCAACTATGCCTTAAATAATTGTTAGAATGAATTCAGATAGCAGAATATGATAGTTAAGGCATTTATGATGACGTGCTAAGGGGCTTATAGTCTGCTTATTTGTGGCCCCAATCCCTATAGAATACTACCAACCAGCAATAATCTCAAGTCTTTCTCCCCTTTCTTGTTTCCTTAGGACATGTATAGTGGCCTGGTAGGACCCTTAGTCATCTGCCGAAATGGTATCTTGGAACCCAATGGAGGCCGGAATGATATGGACCGAATTTGCCTTGTTGTTTTGATCTTTGATGAAAACCAATCGTGGTATCTGAAAGAGAATATTGCAACATATGGACCCCAAGAGACAAGTCATGTTAACTTGAAGGATGCAACTTTCCTGGAGAGCAATAAAATGCATGGTCTGTAGAAAAGAAGCTACTGCTATTTCAAAGTAGTTCTCACTGGTTTCGTGAGATGATGTGCTCTGTTCATCTCTATCTATGGGTGCATACTTCTGGAAAAGATTAGAAAGTTGGACAGTTGAATGGGAATGATTTAGAAACAAACCATTATTGTTCTACATATATGTATTTGCAAAATAGATACAAGGTCCAGATTAGATGAGGTGCCCAGAAAGAAGGAAGCTAACACTTTAAAGTTATTCTCTCTCTCTCTCTCTCTCTCTCTCTCTCTCTCTCTCTCTCTCTCTCACACACACACACACACACACACACACACCTCACCACCACCACCACACATACAGAAATTTTTTTAACATTACTAGATAAGGGAAGATGAATATTTATAACCTTCTATATAACTAGCCACCTGGTAAAAATAATAAACCTGATAAAAATAACAGCCCCCTGTTTCAAAATTCTGGGTTTATTTTTCTCTCAAAAGCATGTTATTTAACCACCAGATTAAATTCTGGATCTGTTTTGCCAATATAGACAAATGAATGACAACTTGTCATTTTTTACTACTTTTAAAGAGAAATTTAAATTTACATGGAGTAGTTGGAGAAGACAGCCACAGAGAGTAGCACGCGGAGCTATATTACATGCAATAAGGACCTTTTGATTCTTGCATGGCTTTGGGGTGGGAGAATTGCATCATCAAAGCCTTCCTTGGCTCTAGACATCTGGTAGCTTTTCACAAAAAAAGAGGAAGTCTCAAGTAAGAGGGAGAGCTTAAGTGCAGTGGAATGTAGGAAGTAACCTCTCCCGGGCACTTCTTGCCCAAGATTTCTTTGATCTGAGAGTAGGGTGCAGCTTTGATAATGACGCTAATGGAACTCAAAAGTAGTATCCCATTGTCCTATAGGTTTTATCTATTTCTCCTTGATGGAAAGATGAGTGATTCACACTAGAACAGATGATTCACAACTTTACAAAGTGAACTTTTTTTAGTTTCTGTCAAATCAAGGAAATAAATGGGCTAGAACAAAGGAAATGAGGGTACAGTTAGGTCCTCCAAATTCAGGATTTAGCTAATGCCCACGTTCATCTATTCAGGTGTCCATTTGTCCAAACTTTAGATATCACTCTACCTAGATAGTGAAATAGCAGCTATATTTGAACATTTTCTGAGCATTAGTACTATAAGTACAAAGAAAAATAATGCTGTTAGTCTGAGGGGACAAAAAACCAATATTCTACCTCCTCCTCTACACTTCTGAACCAACTGAGAAAAATAAATGGTTAAGGTAAAATATGAGCCTTATTACTGAGAGTGCTAATTGGAAAACTGAATTTCATTCTGTAACTAAATATGATTGCTGATACTTTCCTTGCAATGGATAATCTTTTTAAAATTGTCATTGACATCAATGGACAACAGAATTTCTCCACATTAAGGGAGGCAGAATCTTACCCAGAACCAATTAGTGAACCAATTTGCACCCTTTTCTATGATCAAAGAGATAAAATATCTAGAAGTGGCCGAGCTGAACAATTTCAGTCATTTTTTAAAAAACTCAAATCCCTAATTTAATGTTGATAGACATAGAGAAACACTGTTGTTATTCCTTCCATTCTTTTCTCCCTTGAAGAGTAGAGTAGGAATCATCTCCTACCTATGAGACAATGATATATGGGAGGAAATTGTTTTGGGTAAAATCGTACCAATATGAGTTAGGGTAACAACGAATAGGTGAGTGTCTTTCAAAGTCAGCATAGGATGAGACTTTGAAAGAGAACGTGTTACTCAAGCAATGCATTTGTAGTCTGAGTTATCTGCCTGTGGCTCCACAAATGCTCAAGGAAGCTACAGCATTGCGGTATATAAATTTATTTCCTGCTTATTAGTAACCTAAGACAAGTTGGCAACATAAGCTTTCACACCTTAGAGATAAATAAACCTGGAAGTCATATTTTGGAGAGTTCTAATGAATCATGCTGAGGAGTATTGGAGGAGTTCAAAGGGGGAAGGTGATATAAGAAATTGAGGTTACATAGAGGAAATCAGAAAAGTTTTCATGAGGGAGGCGAAGTTTTAAAGAGGAATAATAAAGCAATATTTATGAGAGGGACGCTCCGAAGCCTAAAGATACAAATAATGTGAATAGACTGTGTGGATGATGGTGAAAGAAAAACCAATCACACTAATTGGAATCAATGCTGCTGGTGGTAGGAGGTGAATCTGGGAAGGTGATGTGGAGGTGTATTTTAAATGATCCTATTGGCTGACTGGTAGAGCCATGGGGTTGTTGTTTGTTGTCATTACAATTATGTTTTTAGCTTCAGAATAGCATGGTTCAAATAACTGCTCAGGGAAATAGAGAACTCTGATATCATTACTGTTGAAGATACATTGAAGAGAGATAGGGAGCAATTAGTACCCTATTGCTGTCATCAGAAATGATAGAACCTAGGGCAATAGAAAAGTTTACACAAAAGGAAAGATGTGAGACATTTTCTTCTTTTACAGCCATCAATGGGAAACTCTATGCTAACCTCAGGGGTCTTACTGTATACCAAGGAGAACGAGTAGCGTGGTACATGCTAGCCATGGGCCAAGATACTGACATTCATACTGTGCACTTTCATGCAGAGAGTTTCCTCTATCAGGTGAGCTTAAAATATGGTTGAGCCCCTCTGGTATAATTGAAAGAATGCCTTAAGAGCCATTGCAGGAAGTAATGACAATATAAAAGGTAATAGTTAAAGAGTATGAAAGTCTACGGAAAACTCAGAGAAAACTAGGTTTGAATCATTAAAAAAAAAACAGGATGTATCGTTTTCATGTGTGGCATGTTATGAAAAAGTAGGACAAGAGAGGTCTGCTGTTTTAATTTGCATGACTGGATTCTAGGAGAAATAAATAAAATGGACCCTTGAAGTTTCTCCTTGCTACAGACATTTTGTCTTAGGAACCTAAAATGGACATCAGAGACTTTTAGCTCCTATAAGCTGTAAATCGGTTCCTATAATTCTCAGTTCTTCTCCACATCCCTATCTTTCTTGCAGAATGGGCACAGTTACAGGGCAGATGTGGTGGATCTCTTCCCAGGAACATTTGAAGTTGTGGAGATGGTAGCCAGCAACCCTGGAGCATGGCTGATGCACTGCCACGTTACTGACCATGTTCATGCTGGCATGGAGACCATCTTTACTGTCTTGTCTCATGAAGGTAAGATCCAAATCCCCTACGTGTGTCCTTTTCTAACCTTTTATGTAACCTGTAGAAACCAACTGATAGTGAAGAACCACTTGAACTTCTTCCGCTGGCTCCAAAGAACCAGGTTTTCTCATAGAGCAGTGTTCCTTAGGCATTTCCCTAAGCTGCATTTCTTTTCTTTCTTTCTTTTTTTTTTTTTTGTATTAACTTGAGTATTTCTTATATACATTTGGGTGTTATTCCTTTCCCCAGTTTCCGGGCAAACATCCCCCCTAATCCCTCCCCCTCCCTTCTCCATGGGTGTTCCCCTCCCCATCCTCCCCCATTGCCGCCCTCCCCCCAACAATCTAGTTCACTGGGGGTTCAGTCTTAGCAGGACCCAGGGCTTCCCCTTCCACTGGTGCTCTTACTAGGATATTCATTGCTACCTATGAGGTCAGAGTCCAGGGTCCGTCCATGTATAGTCTTTAGGTAGTGGCTTAGTCCCTGGGAAGCTCTGGTTGCTTGGCATTGTTGTACATATGGGGTCTCGAGGCCCCTTCAAGCTCTTTCAGTCCTTCCTCAATTCCTTCAACGGGGGTCCTATTCTCAGTTCAGTGGTTTGCTGCTGGCATTCGCCTCTGTATTTGCTGTATTCTGGCTGTGTCTCTCAGGTTATCTACATCCGCTCCTGTCGGCCTGCACTTTTTGCTTCATCCATATTGTCTAATTGGATGGCTGTATATGTATGGGCCACATGTAGGGCAGGCTCTGAATGGGTGTTCCTTCTGTGTCTGTTTTAATCTTTGCCTCTCTCTTCCCTGCCAAGGGTATTCTTGTTCCCCTTTTAAAGAAGGAGTGAAGCATTCACATTCTGATCATCCGTCTTGAGTTTCATTTGTTCTAGGCATCTAGGGTAATTCAAGCATTTGGGCTAATAGCCACTTATCAATGAGTTAAGCTGCATTTCTCATCCTCTGTTGCAATGTCATAAGCTCACATTGGGTGGCACAGCCTGAAACCAGGAGGGCTTTGTGCTTGTGTAGGTTTACCATGATTTGATGAATATATAATTTATTTGCAAATGCACCACTTAAAGTGTAATAGAATTACTATTTCAAGGAAATTGGTAATGAATCTTTCTTTGATGCAGTCATTTTCAAAAAAGACAAATGTGTAGGACTGGAAAGATGGTTGATTCAGTATCAGTGCTTTCAAGCATGCATGAGAACCTAAGTTTGCAGCCACATAATAAAAACAGTATGATCATAGGTCCTGTAACCCAAGAGGTACAGGGTTGCTGCACGGTGAAGACAGGGAGATTTCAGGAGCTCAATGGCCAGCCAGCTAAGTCAAACAGCAAGTTTTGGGTTCAGTGGGATACTCTGTCAAACAAAGTTAGAAAGCACTAGAGGAAAACATCCAGTGTCATCTTCTAACCTTTGAATGCATGGGCATGAACACATATACAGACCCAAACACAAGTGAGCATAGCGCAAACACACACACACACACACACACACACACACACACACACACACACACAAACAAACACAAACACACACACACACACACATTAAAAATAAAATAAGTACATAAAAATAAAAATCCCGGGATTGGGAATTTAGCTCAGTGGTAGAGCGCTTGCCTAGCAAGCGCAAGACCCTGGGTTTGGTCCCCAGCTCCGAAAAAAATAAACAAATAAATAAATAAAAATCCCAAATATTTACAAGTCAGCCCGATTGTAGGCAGAACATATCAGACATGCCCAGAGACCCCAATAGTAAACTCTAAGGATTATACCCAGGTGAAAGATGGACTGCTGCAGGAGACAAAGGCTACCCAGATGTGACCGTTCCCTTCCTGACAGCATTTCATTTGCACACTAGCCATGAGAACCACGGTCTCACTCCCTTCTTTACTAGGAGCCAAGTACCACTTGCACTGTTCTTCCAGTATGCGAGACCTGCTGGATTCACTATGCAGAGATCACGGAATTTGGAAAACTGTCCAGTCTCTTCCTACTCCAAAGCAATGTCTACCAATGTCTTCTACTTCCTTTTTGTCTCTCTCCAGCCTCCCTTCTTTCCTCTCTCTTTCCAAGGTCGGGCTGGGGGTCATGAATCTCTTGTTTCGTTCTTGTACTTTTTCACTGTTAATATTGAAACTAGGGCCTCACATGTGTTAAACACATGCTCAGATCCGAGTGAGTGGAGGTTGTAAATTGCAGTTCTTAAGAATTATCTGTCTAAATTAAATGGTAAATGTGTCAATCCTCTTCTACATAAACTGTGTCCAGCAACCAGCACTATACTCTCTTCCAAGAAATTATGTAGGGTTTTATTGAACCAGAACATATTTTTTACTTTGTTTTTACCTTTGAGATTATAATTACAACAATTCTCCCTTCCCATTCCTCCCTCTAAACCCATGCATATAGTCCTCCTTGCTCTCTTTCAAATTCACAACCTCTTTTCCAATATTATTCTATACATGTATGTATATTTATATATACATATATTTTCTTAATTATAATCTGCTCAATCCATATAATGTTACTTGTGTGTATGGTTGTTTGGTACACACACACACATACACACACACACACACACACACACACACACACACATATATATATGTACATACATACATACACACATACATATATATACATACATACATATACACACATATACATATATCATACTGCTTTGGAAAATATTGGTATTGGAGTAAGTATTGACTCTATCCAAAGACAAAAATGGGGAAGATACCACTGGTCATTCAAACAGATGTAGCAAATTAGAGAATAAAATCTGCTCTTCATTTAATGGAAGAAAATAAAATGATAATATATGATTTCTTATATTACTAAATTTTTTCTCTGCCATACCATAATATTGTTTCTGATGCTTTCACTTATTACTCTGATACAATTCTCCAGAACCCAGATGTCATTTTCTATCAGTCCATAGACCAGGAGACATACTATCATGGTGCTATAGAGCCAAGAAAGTAGGACCTCTTCTTACCTTATAATACATCATCCTCATACAGGAGCCACCAATATGTATTATCAGAGTACCTCAAATTACTTTTTGAGAATATCTAACCCATAACTCATCAACTGTGGTTTTGTCTATTCAATATGAATTCATTCCATTTTGTACTGACTCTACATATGCTAACAGGACAATGTGTTGGGCTGTGGGTCTCTACGTTCCCATATGCTAAATAAGGAAACTTCTCTGATGATGGCTGAGCAAAACAATGATCTATGTGTACATCAGGAGATCATTAAGAGTCATTTTATCACCCTGTGTTTTGTTTTGTTTTGTTTGCTTTGTTTTAGATGTTTTCCCCTTAGGTCCCTGAGCCATCTAGTCTCTGGTTCTTGGTCACCCAAGCAGTACTTGGCATAGGTTCTATCTTGTATATCGGGCTTTAAGTCAAATCAGGTAATGGTTGGTTTCTCCCACAAGCTTTGTGCCGCCTTTGCCCTGCACATCTTGCAGGTAGTACACCCTTGAAGACCAAAGTCTCTGTGACTGGGTTTGTGTTTACGGTTCTTTTCTGAGCATACACAGAATATGTTCTTGTGCCAAAGATGCTAGAACTTAGAGGTGGAGGTTATTATGTAGTCACAAGCTTGACTTCTTCATGTTCATTGAGTTGTGCAGGTGTTGTCTTCAGCAATGGGTTTTGCTGTCTATTTGTGTAGAGCAACCTACAGTCTTAGTAACAGCCTAGGTTGTTTGAGCCTTACAATGGAGCCCCTTTGGCCAGCTCAATTAGATGTAACCCAATCCTGGTACTGGAAGCTTTGTTTGGTGACAAGATATGGCCAGTTTGGGACTCTACCTTCCCATTATTTGGCAATTTCATTTAGATCACCTTCATATATGTGTATAGTTTAGAAAGTTTCTACTGTGTTAGGTTTTTATACTCCCCTCTAAATACCCCTTAATTTTAGTCGTTTCTCCCTGTATTCTCTTCCACAATTCCCTCTCCTCTTTCTCCACTTGATCCTCCTGTTAGAGCCCACATCCTTGTCAATTCATAATTATCTTTTCTACTTCCCTTTCCTAATGATGTCTATCTGTTTATACCTACCCTCTGTTGTGTCCATGAATTATAGCTTCATTATCATTGACTTAACAACTAATATCCACATCTAAGCAGGTATATAGGACATTTGTCTTTCTGGCTCTGAGGTACCTCATTCAGGAGTATTTTTTCTAGTTCAATTTATTTGCCTTGGAATTTAATGATGTCATCTTTTTTAACAGCTAAGTAACACACCATTGTGTAAATTTACCACATTTTCTTTATCCATTCTTCTTATGAGGGACCTCTAGCTTGTTTCCAACTTCTAAAAACCCTAATTCTTGGACAGAGTTTCTGATGAAGCTATGAGGTATATGAATCAGATTTAAGATGAAGGATTAGTACAATGCTGGAGGAAGATAATCTTTCTGTTGTGAATAAGAGAGAAGACAGAAAAAAGAATCTGTGTGTAGCTTTAGAAGAAGGTCTTGACAGTAAGATTTTATGCTATACAGTCCCTTGATTCCTCTGTGGTACAGTGTATAGAGTCATATGCTGAAGTAGAACTATTTGAAAAATAAATTGGAGGAGTGTTAGGATAGTTCCTTTGGGATTGGAAATAAAGTTATTGTCTTATAGCTTTGAGGGTTTAGTTAAAGTTGGACAGAGAATACAAGTCCTCATATGAGAATGCCTTTATTTCCGGTGTTATTTAGAATATTAGGTAGAATATTAGCAAGTATAGTTGCTGTGGTTCTATATGTTAGTGTTTGAAATGATCAACCATAGATTCTAATATGGTCGAGAAGATATGGATGAAATGGGTAGGTTGGGAAAGTCAAACAATTTAGGAATTAAATATCTAATGATGGAAGAATAAAACAAAATAATAAGTATTAAAATTAGTCCTTTGTTAGATTTTGGATTACTGATGTGATTCAGGTCTAGATCTCCAATCTAATATGACCATTATTGACTATGACTACTAAAACTGGAGTGGATATGCAAGGGATTAGAATAAAGAATTCCAGCTGGGGAAATTGACAAAGACTGTACTAATAACCAAAGTCTTCCATGGATGAACATAACTAGAGTAACAAGAAATGCTTTTAGTTTTCCTATTTAGTTAATGTTATCTTGAAATTAAAACCATCTTTACTTAAATGGCAAGAAACAACATTGAATAGCCAATACCTCAGAAAAGAGCTCACCCTCATTAAAAAGTGAAAGGAAGAATTTTTTGATATAGGACTTAATATGCATAGAAGTATATTTAGCAGAGAGCAGGGGCTTTCTGAAGGGAAATTGAGAAATGATGGAAGAGAAACAGTATAATATTCAATAAAATGGTGATAAAGAAAGTGACAAGAATCATAGAAATCAAGGCAGAGGGGAGGGGTAACATATTTTGGCTTCCTAGTTCTATGTACTTGTCCTCATTTCCTGTGATCACTCAAAATGAAATTAACATTTTAATATCGATTCTTACTGATTAAATTTCTTATCTGACTGTTTCATGCATGTTTATTAATATATTCTGATTACTCTCTCCCCATTATCTACCTCTTTCCCTACCACCCACCTGCAATCAGTTCCTTTCTCATTTTCATGACTCTATGCTGGTTTTGTGACATTCAGTTTAATCAGAGCTGTCTGTATGACCATTGGATTGGAACTATTTGTTGGAGCCTGGTGAGATCATCAGTGGGTACTTAACGGAAGACAATGGTCCTCACTTTCCTTGAATCTATCTGTAGCAAATTCCAGCCATGAGGGGTAGAGACCTCTGAGCCCTTCCACCATCTCTGCTTGACTGTTGACAGTGTCATTCTTATGCAGACTCATTATAGACATCCACACCTGCATTGAGGTTGTGATTGCAATGACAAGATTTGTCTTGCTCACAAAATGACATTTTGCAGCTCTTCTCCATATATTTCCAGCTCTTGCATTCTTTGTGACACATCTTCCACAGTGTTCCCCAAGACTTATAGTAGATATTATAAATATTCTGTTTAGGGATGAGAACCTGGTGCAGCCATAGGCGTTGGCTTTCATAATTGTTCACAGGAAAAAGATTCTTCTTTCATTAAGGCTGAAAGTATGTCTCTAAGGATAAATGTAACTATGTAGGAGGTGACTTGATGCAATGTTAATTTGCTAAACAATAGTGTTTGGTACACCCTACCACACCACACAGGACTTATGATCTATCTGCCCTGCTGCTGTTTTTAAAACCTAGGTTTAAAGTATGTGAGGCATGGATTTCCTTTCTTTCTTAGAGCAGATTTCAAATCTAATCAGAGAGACCTTAATGAAGTAGCAAATTCCAAAAGAGAAATTGCTTTAAGTAATGTAAATATCCCATACAAATTCTATAGGTTGATACAAAGAATAATAGCATCTACCTTCTGTCTTTTTCCCACAGAACATTTCAGTACTATGACCACCATTACTAAAGAGATTGGAAAAGGTATGTAAGGTGTATATACACTGGGAAGTTACAGAGAGAGAGAGAGAGAGAGACAGAGAGAGAGAGAGAGAGAGAGAGAGAGAGAGAGAGAGTTTGTGTGTGTGTGTGTGTGTGTGTGTGTGTGTGTGTGTGTGTGTGCGCGCGCGTGTGTGTAGTTTGTGATACTTCTAGCACGACTAAAGTTGGGCACCATAATATAACACCTTAAGTGTTCTGTAAGATGTCAGAGGCAATGAAGTATGTACCCTCAATATGGTTATTCATCTCATGTCTTCCCTATAACCTTTGAAATTTGGAGCAACAACCACATCATAAGGTACAAAGCTGTGCTCATAGCTCACAATCTATTTTATGAGGGAGATGAAAAATCCAAATTGTGTTGTGTTAGACTTGAAAGAGTTATAGCAGAAACAAGGATTTCTACATGCACAATTTAAGACTAGAACAAATACCGGACATCCTTCAATAACTACTTCTATTCTTTTCTCCTTTTATCTATGGAATACCAAGCAATTTAAACTTGAGAGCCATTCATGCTTTTTCTCTTTGAGAAAATAAGGATGCTTTTCCTATAAAGCCTAGGTCAAAATTATGCTTTCATTCTTTGCTCCATTTGTGCCTTTTACCAGGAAAGATTCAGAAAATTGTGTGAGGGACAAGGACTATTAGACACAGGCATGCTATCATGTCTGATAGCCCCAGACTTGAGAAATGAAGCAGAAGAACCATAGGTTCCGGACAAGCCTAGACTCATAGTGAGGCTGTGTCCCAAAGGAAAAGAAAAGCAAACACACATGAAATGCACACTAAAGAATATCAGTTTACTCTGGAGGTTTTCAGCTCTACTGAAAACCAACTTCTCATTAGTAAAGTCCCAGTGATCTACTTAAATTTCTCATAAGTTGTTAATCATGGACTGGGATAGATTTTGGAGAGGTTAGAGAAAGGTAAGGTAAATTTGAAAGGGCAATACTTAGATTACATTTTCTTCAACTCAAGTAACCTAATGTCATATATACATGTGCATGTGTGTGTTATAAATATATGTGTGTATATATTATACATCAGTGTATCGGTTATTAAATATGTGTGTATGGAAACACACATTATATATATATATATATGTACATATATATATTTGTGCATGTGAATATATTCTGTACATATGTGTATGCACATACATGCATATTATGTGTGTATTGTTCATAAACTCTCACTGAAGAAAAAACTGTCAAATGTATTGTTTAATAAAACTCACTAATTTTCTAAATTCGGAGTTTCTTCAGGGTCACAAGAGAAACAAATGCCAGAATGTAAACTCGGAAGCAGAATGCTTTTTTGTTTCTATTTGAACTCATTACTTTTGCAGCTTTTTCCAGTTCTGTGAAAACATTTATTCATCCAATGCATTCATCAAACAAGTGTCAATTACCAGGGGTACAAAAACAAATAAGGCATAATTGCTGCTTTCCAGTGCCTAAAAATGGAATGAGCCACAAAAACAATAATTGTGATGCTAGATGCTGTGCACAGAAAGGGTAAACAGCGATATTATCTTGTAATTATTGTATATTTGCTATTTACCAGGTGCCATGGTAAATATCCCATACATATTATTAGCTCACTTAAACTTGGTAATAATCTCCTTTGTCATCATTATCTTTGTTTTACAAAAAGAGTAAACTAAGATTCATTAGGGAATTCAGGTACTTAGCCCCAGGCCACAGACTAGATAAACTATAAGTTCAGAACGAATACAGGCAATTTGGAAACCTAGAGGAAGGTACTATTAATTCTATAAATGAATTGCACTTGGAGCTGGAAAGGTGAGAAAAAGGAGGAAGTTATTCAGGCAAAGAAAGAAGCATGAATAAAGGCATAACCTATAAGTGTAACATTATTTATGGGGAATAAAGATTATGTTTCTGTGGTTGAATAATAGTGGGCAAGACAAGAAGGGTAGTTTAGAGCCTGACTGAGATGGGTGGAATGCATGACTTCAAATTGTGTACTAGCCCTGTAGATGTTTTGAAGACAGTGGAATGTTTACATGACAGAAACTATCACAACCATCAGGAAAAATCAATATGAAATTACTATTAACATGATTCACAAAGGTGGGATTCCAGACAGCAGGGTGGTAAGCTGTCATAGTTTAACGGTTAAAATGAGCACTGATAAGCTGGATTGACTCAGTGTTCTTCACAAACTTTCACTTATTTTTCTTAGCTCTACTCCCTGAGTTCATGAAAACCAAGTCTAACTATTTATTATTATTATTATTATTATTATTATTATTATTATTAATTTATTCTTTTATGTAGCACACGATTTTACATATTCTTCAGTAACCTTTAGGTCTTCCCATCAGCAAACAGAATAGGTACATGACTGATTGTGAAGGAGTACTTCCAGCTGCGAGATTATAATTATCTGATTATGAATTTGAAATCTATCTTAATCAGTTCGTGTTTTGAAGGATCAAGACAGGTCTCCTGTCCTATTTTCATGGACTTGTTTTTATTAGGAGATGTCTGCATAAGATAACCTCATGTATGGGTACCCTTCTCTCTTCCTCTATTTCAGCTGTGATTCTGCAGAACATTGGAGAAGGCAATGTGAAGATGCTGGGCATGAATATTCCCGTAAAGAACGTTGAGATTTTGTCTTCTGCTTTGATTGCCATATGTGTGGTTCTACTGCTCATTGCTCTGGCTCTTGGTGGTGTAGTCTGGTACCAGCATCGACAGAGAAAGCTTCGTCGCAACAGGAGGTCCATTCTTGATGATAGCTTCAAGCTTCTGTCTCTCAAGCAGTAATAGCTGAAGCCTGAAAATATCTTCAGAACACATCTGAGATGTATCCCATGTTCCCAGAGAGCTGTGTAGTCTACTCTTTTGTCAAAGGGGTAGAGGTAGTGGAAAGGCAGAGGATGGAATCAGAATTATCTGGGCGTTTCCTTATTTATTTACATGGAATCCATAGGTTCTCACTTTTTCTTTAATTTCCATACAACTTGAGAATTAGGTAAGTTCCTTTGTATACAAATTTCAGCAGTTAGCATACGCCATCCTTCAGTACTGCAAAGTACAGAAATTCCTAGAACATAATCATTCTCACCAAATAGATACCAAGAAAAACTATCTAATTAGGTTTCTAATTCCAGGACCTAGATAAACAAGTACACTTTTAATTGAGGCCAAATGATGAGCCACAAAGGTAACCCATAACTAAATAAAGGACAAAGAACATAAGCATAATACAAAATGAGAGGTAGGGTGGGTAGTAGGATTCCAAATTTTAGCTTAATTGTCTTTGACAATGGACTATTGGAGAAATGAATGAATGGGTTGTGGTTGTCATGAGTACCTAGAACCCCTGGAACCAGAAGCACCTGTAAAACAGTCCTTCATGTTTTTACGCAGTGGTACTGAAGAGAATTTTGAGTGTCCTCTCCATGTTCGAAATAGCAAATCTTGTTCACTAAAGTACTTATTAAAAGATTGAAATACTGAATTTGGTGATTTTGATGATTCCTGTGGCTACTTGGATGTGAGATTACATTTTAAACCGAAGAATTTCAGGGGTCTGGGGAAGTATATTATAGATCTATATAACCCTTGTAGTTCCTGGAGACTTGTGTGCTGTCTCAAAGTAAACATCTATGTCAGAGTGGTATAGAAGACAAGTTCTGTGGCTGCTAAAAATTTTTGGAATGACAAGAAAAGTGGCCAGAGAAGGTACTGAAACAACACCCATTTCTGTCCACTGAGCAATCATAGGTAGGAGCATGCATGGTGATTTTGTGGGTGGGAGTGGCTCTAGGGATATAAGAGGCATGTTTGCAGTTTAGCAACCTGTTTATAAACAGAATCATTCCTTCCTGTACCTTACAGCAACATTCCTTTGTTGCCAGCATGTTTAGACCTCTCTGAAACTTTGATCAGGAAGTGCAGACAAGAAAATAGGAATGGGGTAAGATCGTCTATTCTCACTATAGTTTCCACGTAGCAAATGGAGAACAGAAGGAGCATCATGGAGAGTAATGATAACAGCAATGGGGTGGGGATATTACTCAGTGATAAAGTGATGGCCTAATATTGCCCAGTCCCTGGGTTGAAAAAAAAGAGCACAAAAGGAAACAAAATAGAAAACAAGATAACAACAGAAACACATAGTGATCTTACACCTATCAAAGAATTCTAATTCCTGATTGTGTTGGATTTGCCTTGTTTCATTCAAGTGAAGATTATATTAGTTTACTTCGGGAGACTCCGCTGAAAATTGAGTGGAGGCTCAAATTTTCATCTACTTCACAAACATTCTATTCTCCTTTATCACGGAAACTTACACTATTCTTTGTCTTTCTTACCCACTCGATTTCAAATTGTGAGGTTGCCTAGCAACTCGTGTACTTTGTTAGTAACCCACAGTGTTGGCTTCCAGTTGCCATGAAATGTTGCAGGTCAGAGGCCAAAAATGAAAACAAAAGCCAGATTAATGTATTTTGTTTGTTCATGGTCAGTGGCTTTCTGGAAAGTTTCTGGAAATCTGGGGAACATAGATGTGGAGGAGCATATTAATTACTTGTTATCCTGTTATAGAAATAATATGCCTTCTCAGTGAGAAATCGCTCTGTACACTTAGAGATAAAGTACAGACTCTTAACCAAAGTGCACATGAATGACTGTGGCTAATACCCAAATAAGAGTTTAAAATAAATGGCATATTTTTACTAACCTATGCCTTAGGTTTATGTATACTCCAAACAATGTCATTCTTAAAATCTCTTTCAGTCCTGGCTCAAGGTTCCACTTTGAGCAATTTAAATAGTTAGGAGACTACAAATCTGGCCACTTAGGCAGATAGGAAATTTACACAGCAAAGATACTGCCATAATTGTTTTAAATATACCAGCATTAGTCCTTTTTGAATAGTTGTTACCCAGGGTCATTTTGTCCACATGGCAGAATAGTGAAGGGGCAAGGAAACAAAGAGGTAGCTCCTTCTTATAGTCTTGCTGAAGTTGTTTTAGGTTTGACTAGAATTTGATTTCCTTGATAACAGCTTCTGTGGAAAATTACCCAGTTCTGTCCTAGGACCCTGAGGTCAAGGTGTTTGTTCCAGCTAATTTATCTTGGCTTCTATTAAACTACTTGCTTGTACAAGCCTTCCTGTCCAGTTAACTGCTTATCTTAGCTTCTGCTAGACTACTAGCTTGGGTAAAACTTCTCCTTGGAGCTGCTAAGCAAAATAGCAGGATATATTTACCTTTAAAAACTCATTTGCACTGCTATTCTTGGGTCCTGAATGCCTGAGGGTAGTCCCAGGCGGCTGGAGTAAAGACTTCCAATTGGTTGTAAACAGTATCTGAGTAGTCTTCTCTGGTGGACTCCCTGTCACGGAATTATCTTTTTTCCTGATAGGAAGAAACAGGACTTAATAGCAGACCAGAGCTTAGTGATGACTGTGACTCTATGCTGTTCCAAATTCAGCTGCCCTGTAGAAGTATACCTTTTGTATAGGAATCAGGGTCCAATGGCTCATCAGTCCTGGAAAATAAAAATTCACGTGCTAGTATCCTAAATATTACTTCTCTGTAACAGGCCTTGTCTTTGAGATAGTTTGGAGGTCGTGTTTGTTCCCGAGTCTAAATTTCTTTTGTGTGACTTAATCACTCTAAGCAAATCTAGTAGTGAGTCCTTTAAAATATCAGTTTTTATCACTTTGAGTTTTATCTACAAGCGCTAGTATTTCAAACTTTGCAAATTGATATATTTAACAGCAACAGACCCCTCGCCCCTTTGGCATACTGTTTATGTGGAGATTAATGAAAATCAAGTATATTCTGGGGAAGCCAGTCATTTAACCACATAACTTACATACAGCTGAGACGTTCTTAGCATGGATGTGGGAGACTAGGAGGCAAAGCTCTAGTATGGCGCATTTTAAAGGCTTATTTTTAAAATTATTTTTAATTATGTGTATGTGTCTGTGGGAGATGGAGGAAGAGCAATGATTTTAGGTCCCCTGGATCTAGAGTTATAGATAGTTGCAAGCCACTGAATAGAGGTTTTGGGAATTGAACACAGGTCTTCGGCAAGAACAGAGCTTACTCTTAACAATGCAGCATCTCGGAAGCCAAGCATAATGCATTTTGGTTTTGTTAGTTATTCTGCTTCCAATCAAAATGGAAACTCTCAGACCTTTCGTATTCTAGAAAAAGATGGATATGAGCCAGTGCTATGCAAAAGAAGTTTAAATAGTACTCCTATCCTGTTTATTATTCAAGCCAGAAGTTTCCAACATCAACAAAACAGTGTGTCTTGTTTACTTTCTCTTCAGAACATCTTTAAAATATTTTATTTTTCAACTATTTGGTTTTATTTATTATTATTGTGGAGCACATATCAATGCACGTATGTGGCTGGCAGAAAACAATGTTTCCCCTACTGTAGGTTCTGAGGACTGAAACTCAAGTTCTCAGGTTTGTAATGACAATTAACGTTTACCCAGTGGTTCACTCTTTAAAAAGTTATTTCTCTCACATTACTCCCAGACCACAGCACCTCTTTCTCTCTTCCCAAATTTCACCCTTACTCTTCCTTTGTTTATCCCAAAGAAAAGGGCAGGCCTCCCAGGGATATCAACCAAACATGCATGGCATGTCTAGCTGAAATAAGACTAGGCCCCTCCCCTCATATTAAGGATAGATGAGGCAATTCAGTAGGAGAACAAGGATTCTTAGAGCAGACAAAAGCATCAGAGACAGCCCCTGCACCTAGTGGACCACTGTACTAGACTAAAATACCTTAAAAAAAAAAAAAAACTCTGTTGGTAGCCAATTCAGTTAAACTCTCAACCATTTGTTTGCTTGGCATGTAATCCCAGCACTGAGATATAAAGAGGACTGGTACAAGGTCAGCCTAGAATGCATAGTGAGTTCCAGACCAGCCTGGACTGCTGAATGAAACTGTTTCTCAAAACAAACAGGACCAAAAAAAAGTCACGATCATTTGTTTCCTGGGCTATTGTACTCTTTTCCTGCTGTTTATCTCAGATCCTCTCTAGACTTACAATTGATTTTTTCACACAGAAAAGTGAGGTTTCAAAAATATAATTAAGCCTCTAGTTTGAACAACATTGTGTACATTTAGATCTCCCTGAAGATAAGTAGACTCTGGAGATAATTGAAGAGGCAGCAACAAAGGAAGAAAAGAAATCAGCAGATAGGGCAGCAGGGCTGAAAATATAATATGTTAGCTTTGCAACATATGATTCTCTATCTAGAACAGGCAAGTCACAACATCCTTGCATTCAAAACAAAACAAAAAAAGATAGAGCACAGTCATGTAAATAGCCAAAGAGTAACAGTGAATTGACAGAGGTCATCTTTTAGGAACCCTGGAAGCCTGGAGAAAGTATTTTTCAAGTGAAGAAAGAAAAGGATTAGCAAAGCCAAGTATGGTAGACACACTCCTAGAGTTTTAGCACTTGCAACACAGAGTGGAGAAGACTGCAGTTCACAGTCAGCTTAGACAACATTGAAAGTTTGAAGTTAACCTGGGCTACAGATCTAGAAGCTGACTCAACCCATCATTCAAAATTCTGTATCTTGTGAAAAGTCTGTATTTTCTATAATTGTATATAAATACAATTCATGTAGTATGTACTATATGGTCTGATTTGTTGACTGCTATTTTAAAAATAATTTCTGTGTTGTATTCTATTATATGGAAATAATGTAATTTGTTTTTTAATTCACTTATTGCGGGCATTTGGGAAGGGCTTATCACAAAAAGGTGCATTGAATATTCATGCACAGCAAAATGAGAAGATATTCTGAAGCATACAAAATAAAGATCATTTTATAGAGACAAATTAAAATCAATATATATCTATAAAACAGTGGATAAAAACTAGTAATCAGTAGCAGAAAAAAATTAGGAAATCACATTTAGCACTTAAAAATTAAAATTATAATTTTAAATATTTCATAGATAAAAGAAAAAGTATCACTGGCCCTCCGGGTATGATTTTAAGTTATGAGTTTTGTTGCTTGTAGTTTTAAATCACTGCTGCCTTTTGCCCAGGACACCAGCCCAAGCTCTGGCCCCTCCCAGCTTTCCTTTTGTTCCACCTGGCTTAGCTCCAGGATCGATCGGCTACCACCAGCCCTAACCCAGGTTCTCTTTCTACCTGTGGTTGCTCCAGGAGGGGTCACGCCACCAGCTCCCACCAGAGACCCTTGAAACCAAGGATAAAAATGACTCACACAGCTTGTTGCTTTTTAACTTGACTACTATGCACAATAGCTGGGCACAGATATCTCCTGCCTTGGAAAAGCATGCCCTAATCAATTTATCTCCTTTTCTCCTCCTGCCATAATCTTAGTGGCTTGTTCCACCTAGTCCCTGCCAAGCATCTTTGACCACCTCCACTCCCCCTGGCAAAGGCCTCAGGCCTTAGCTGACCACCCCCCAGGCCTTACCATTGTTGCATCATCCTTTTTCCTCCAAAGCATGGAAGAAAAAGCCTGGGGGACCTGTCTATCTACTAGAGATGGTCTCTTCAGGTTCCATCGCCCCCACTATTGAGCACTTTGGCTAAAATCACCTCCATTGAGTCCTAGGAGCCTCTCATATGACAGACCTTTGGGACTTTGTAGAGGTTCCCCCTCCTGCCCCCTGTAGCTGAACATTTCCCTTCATTCTCCTGACCCTCTGAGCTTCTTTCCCGTCTGACCCCCATACCTGATCCTGCCCCCCTTTCCTCTCCCCTCCCCTCCCTTCCCCTCCCCTCCTCTCTTCCATCCACTGTGATTATTTTATTTCCCTTTCTTAGTGGGATTGAAACATGTTCACTTGGGCCCTACTTATTGTTAAGCTTCCTAGGGTCTGTGGGTTGTATCATGGGTATTCTGTACTTTTTGGCTAATCTCCACTTATCAGTGGTTACAAACCACATATGTCCTTTTTGGGTTTGGGTAATCTCACTCAGGATGATATTTTCTAGTTCCATCCATTTGTCTGAAAACTTTATGATGCCTTCATTTTTAGCAGCGGAATAGTATTCCATTGTGTAAATGAACCATGTTTTCTGTATCTATTTTTCAGTTGAGGGACAGCTGGGTTGTTTCTGACTTCTGGCTACTATGAATAAGACCACTATGAAAATGGTGGAACATGTGTCCTTATTATATGTTAGAGCATCATTTGGGTATATGCCCAAGAGTGGTATAGCTGGGTCCTCAGGTAGTACTATGTTCAATTTTCTGAGGAACCTTCAGACTGATTTCCAGAGTGGTTGTGCCAGTCTGCAATCCCACCAACAATGGAGGAGTGTTCCTCTTTCTCCACATCCTTGCCAGCATCTGCTGTCACCTGAGTTTTTGATCTTAGCCATTCTGAGAGGTATGAGGTAGAATTTCAGGGTTGTTTTGATTTGCATTTTCCTGATGACTAAGGATGTTGAACATTTCTTTAAGTGCTTCTTGGCCATTTGAGATTCCTCAGTTGAGAATTCTCTGTTTGACTCTATACACAATTTTTAATTGGGTTACATTGATTTCTGGAGTCTCACTTCTTGAATTCTTCATATATTTTGGAGATTAGCCCTTTATTGGATAAGAAATAATTTAAAAGAGGGAGGGATTTCCTTTCAAAGTCTGATGAAGATGACTCTTGCTACAGTGAGGACGTTTTCTGTCACTCTGGTCTTCCAGGAAGTGCAAGGATGCATTTAATGCATTCCTTTTATTTGTCTCCTTGACACCTACATAGCTTACTAAGTTTTCTACCTGCTATTCCAGGTCTTAGAAATATTACGACTATACAGTAGAAGCCCAGCAAAGCTCTGTGATTTCTCCTCAAACCTGGATTAGCTCAGGGACCAGACACATTCCTCTTTCAGTGAGAAAAAGTAAAATCATGACTACTTGACATTTATAAATATGCATGAATGTTTTGACACTTGAGCAAGAACCAGGGCTTTCAGGATCTGTCTCCTAAACATCATGGGAAAAGCCTCCTTGAAAAGAAGAGTCCAATATAGCATTTGTAGTCTTGTAAAGAAATGAAATACCTTAGAGTCACTGTAAAATTTAACTAGCTCTTGCCTTTATACACCACATCCAAAAGATGTTGTTAAGATTCTTGACAAATAGAGTCTCCAAAAGACTGAGAATTAAGCACTGAGCCATTGGTTATCCAAAGAAGTACATTTTGTTTATCTTAAGGCAGTGCTCAGTGCTCAAATTGGAAGTATTTCAGTAGTTAATTGGTAAAGATATACCCATGGGTTTATAGTCCTGGTGGCCTTCCATTCTCTACCCTCATACATGCTACTTCTTTCACCATTTTCTATAGAAAATATCCAAACTCCACCCCCACATCAAAGTGAACAAAATACAGACTTAGACAAAGACCTCAGACATCTCAGGAACCACGATGCTCTAAGGTTCACCTACCCGGGGGAAAAGTTAGTGTCAATCCTATTGGGTCTGTAAAGTGTTGGTTGACTAATACTTTGGACTCCCAAACAAAATGTCACTCTGAGAAAACGTGAGTGATATTTCACTGGTAAGGATTAATACCTTTATCCTCTATGCATTTATCTATTAGAACCTTAGAACCAGTCAAGAATAAGTGGAAAACATGTGCCTGACCAAAACGCTCAAGTCTTTCTATGTATTTCTGGGTTAAATCAGTTGTACGGGAATTCCAGGGATGCTGGGTATTCTGGTTCAGAGACAGGAGAAAAGCAAATGGAATGAGGCCCAATTGTAGTCTTAACTGCTGCATGACAAACCTTTGCCTTAGAAATAAAGCAAGCAAAGAAAGGAGTGTTAAAGTCAGGAATAAAGCTTTCCAAAGTATTCAGATCTAAAATGAAGGGTCAAGTACAGGCGATTAAAGAAGTAACATTCTGCATATTTTAATCACTTCCTAAGTATTGTACCTCTGGCTTATCCTTCCCACACTGTATTTTGATGTTCGTAAGTTGTTTTTCTACACTAAATGCTGACAGAATTACATAGTCTGTCTTTGAAACATTCAGTTTCTTAATTGGTTGTTAAGAGAAACCTCTTCAAGAAAAGTAGAAAATGTTTCTCTGCCTCTAAATTTATAAAAAGAGCTGTTATTCTGGGTCAGAAAAAATGGTCCTTACAAATGTTATACTTAAAAATATGTCAACTTCAGAGGTTGTTGTTGCTACACTTTGTGAAAGTACAGCCAATCTCTAAGGAAGTCCTTGGAGTTCTGAGTAACTGTCTGAGCAATTCGTTCAGGTTCACGATACTGAAACACATCTCATGAAATCATTTCCCAGGCCTCTTTGGATTTTATATGATGGGATGAGAGACTAAATGTTTTCTTTTAAATTAATGTAAAATGAAATGGCAAAACTAGAATTCCCCTGCTTTGGCAGAAAGGAATTTAATATAATTTTGAAGTGTAGTATTTGCGATTGAAATAAACAGTCTCACAAGCAATTAAAAACTTAAAAGCTGACTTTCTGCTCCTCCCCATTCAAAAGACAGTACTTTTTTTTTTTTATCGTGGACTACCAGCTTCATCCTTGAGACAAGATGGTAGAAAAGAAATAAGAAAATGAGCAAAATTCTTGAGTAGACATCTCATCAAAGAAAATACACAGGTGGTAAATTAGCACAAAGGTGTTCAATATTACAAGTCATTAGGGAACCACAGCTTAAAATAACAATGTGGTAGCATTGCTGCTCTAGTTTGCAGCGTAAAACTGGGAAGATTAGGGCCTAAAAGTGAGGTAAACTTGTTTCATGCAATAGCCATCTTCAGAGAGAGCGTTAGACAATTTATACTCTGAAGGTTAAAAAGAATTACCCTATTATACAATCATAAGAACAAGTCACGTGAGACAAAACCTATAACTGCAGTAAATTCACTCCTGTCTGTGACACCTTGGAGGAGCACAGAAACACATCCCGAGAACAATTCTCTGTTTTGAAGAAACTGAGGTCACAAGACTCTTGTTTTCTTGGACTTTCCTCACAAGCCCTCAGAACTCTCACATGAGTCCTTAGACTGTGTTCTCACATGGTAGCAGTTCGCAGTCATTTTTAATGCCTCATATCCAGCACCAAGATTACTAAAGTCGTAAGGAAATGAAGCACCCATTGCAAACTGGGAACAAATTTGATGCTTTGTACTCTAAACACATCAGCACAGGGGAAATTTTCCTGAACAGAACACCAGTGGCTCAGTCTCTAGGATCCAGAATTGACAAATGAGATCTCATAAAACTGAAAAGCTTCTATAAGGCAAAGGACACTCTCCATAGGACAAAACGGCAACCAACAGATTGGGAAAAGATCATTACCAACTGTATATCCAATAGAGGGATAATATCCAAAATATACAAAGAATTCAAGAAGTTAGACTCCAGAAAAAGAAGTAAGCCAATTAAAAAAAAATGGGATACAGAACTAAACAAACAATTCTCAACTGAGGAATGCTGAATGGCTGAGAAGCACCTAAGGAAATGTTCAACATCCTTAGTCATCAGGGAAATGAAAATAAAAACAACCCTGAGATTCCACCTTACAGTAAAGAGAATGGCTACGAACAAAAACTCAGGTGACAGCAGATGCTGGTAAGGTTGTGGAGAAAGAGGAACACTCCTCTATTGCTGGTGGGATTACATGCTGGTACAACTATTTTGGAAATCAATATGGCAGTTCCTCAGAAAACTGGAAATAGTTCTACCTGAAGACCCAGCTATACCACTCCTGGGCATATACCCCAAAGATGGAATACTACTCAGCTATTCATTAACGATGACTTCACAAACTTTATTGGCAAATGAATGGAACTAGAAAATATCCTCCTGAGTGAGGTAACCTGACCCAAAAGTACATACATAGTATGTACTCAGGGTATGTATGTAGATATTAGTGCAAAAGCTCAGAATAACCATGATACAACTCACAGACCATATGAAGCGTTAGGAAGACCAAACTGTGGATACTTCAAACCCACTTAGAAGGAGGAACAAAGTAATCATGGGAGGCAGAGGGAGGGAGGGGCCTGGGTGGGAGAGGAGAGGACAAGGATAAAAAGGGGTAGCATGACCAGGTATGGGAAGAGACAAGAAGTCCAGAGGCCCAGGATAATGAATGGAAATTAGCAGTGGGGGTGGGGAACTTGGGGAACCATTAGAAAGTCCTAGACACTAGGGATATGAAATGCTCCCAGGATCCAATGGGGATAACATTAGCCGAAATACTCAACAGCGGGGAAATAGAACCTGAAGAGACCACCTCCAGTAGACATGACCCCAAGTAGAGGAAGACCACCCATCTCAAAATTTTTAACCCAGAATTGTTCCTGTCCAAAGAAAATGCAGGGACAAAAATGGAGCAGAAGCAAAAGGAAAGGCAATCCAGAGACCACTTCACCACGTGATTCATTCCATCTGCAGACACCAAACCCTGGCACTATAGCTGATGCTAAGATGAGCTTGCAGACAGGAACCTGGTATGGCTGACCTCTGAGAGGCTCTGCCAGCACCTAAGACAGATGTAGATACTCACAGCCATCCACTGGGCTGAGCCCGAGACCCCAGTGGACGAGTTAGGGTAAGGGCTGAAAAAGCTGAAGGGGATTGTAACCCTGTAGGAAGAACAACAGTATTCACTAACTGGACCCCTCAGAGTTCCCAGGGACTAAACAACAAACTAAAGAGTATACATGGGCCAGTCCATGGCTCCCACTACATATGTAGCAGAGGATTGCCTTATCTGGCATTAGTGGGCACTTGGTCCTGTGGAGACTTGATGCCCCAGAGACGGGGGATGCTAGAGGAGTGAGGAAAGAGTGGCTGAGTTGGTCAGAGAGCACTCTCTTAAAGTCAAAGTGGAGAGGAGTAGGATGTGGGGGCTCATTGAGGGGAAGACAGGGAAGGGGGACAACATTTGAAATGTAAACAAATAAAATGATTAATAAATTAAAAAATAAGCATCCACTTCCTATATGATCCACCAGTTTTGCTTTTTGGTATTTACCTGAATGAATTGATAATTTGTATCTGGCTTAGAACATAAACATGGATTCATAAAATGAATCATAATTAGTGAAAGTTTGGAGCAAAAAATGTTTTGCAGGAGGTGGATGTGAACTGGAACCACAGTACTATTCAGAAATAGAATATTAATGAGAACTAAGCAGAAATTAAGTTTAGCCATAAAAACATGTAAAAGAGCCATAAACGCTTATTAGTAAGTAAAAGAAACCCATCTGAAAAGACTCTACTATTGTATTTATTCATATAAAAGTTAAAACTATAGAACTGTTGCAGAAATCAGAGATTCCCAAGGATTGTTTGGAAAGAAGAGAAATAGGAAGGATGCAGTGGTCTGTTAAGTCATTAAAATTATTCTGTAAAATGCTAGAACTGTAGATATATGGCAAAATGTGAACAACCTACAGACTGAATAGGTTCAAAATTGAGCCCTAATAAAGTTATGGATTTCAGGTAAAGATGATTATTGATGTAGGTTCATCAATTAATAAATATACTATTGCCACCATGGAATATGAATAGAAGAAGAGACTTTCCCTGAGTGAGAATGGGAGAACATGACGAAGACTACCTGCACTTTGTGTGGAATTTTGATGTGAATCTAACATTTCTCTAAATTCTATATAATTTCTATCGAAAGGGAATTTTTTGGTGACTGTAGGGAGACATACCTGCTCTTGATTTGAAGAGTAAACAAAGAGTAATCCACATTCTCACTGTTTTTCCTTTGCTCTGGATGTTGTAAAGTGTTATTGGGAATATTGTAAGGCTGAAGCAGTCACTCTGTCTTAACTCCTGTTGAGATCCTCAGGAAACCCAAGAATATCACATCTCTGTAGGTGCCATTCTGCCTATTCACAGAAGAGTTGCATAAATGCAAGAAAGGTTTGGTGGCCAGAAGGGAACATCGAATGGAATAGTCATCTCAGAGAACTTTATTTAAATATGGATCATAGGCTTGTGTACTTAGCGTGTGGGATTGTGGTTTAGCTGATAAAACTAGGAGCCCATGGTGTCACTTGACTATTGTAAATGCTTCAGCTGAAAGAATCCAGCTATTTAAAATGTCCCATCAATTAAACAGCACCAGATACACACAGTGTCTCAATGAAAAAACATAAAAAAAAAATACCAGCAGTATTACCCTTCTGAAAAATACCCATTAAAAAGTAATGGATTCCAGTGAGATTAATTCGCTAACATTCCAAAGCATTTAAAATAATAATTATTAAAATATTGAAGTGAGAGTGAATGCAAGTAAACTTCCAAATGAAACCAAAGAGCATACAAACAACTGAATGAAATGTCACTGTAAGATAGGAATTCGGAATACAGTAATGAGAGAAATACTAAAAAAACAAAACAAAATTATATTTCTAGAAAATGGAAAGTTCAGAAGTTAAACAGAAAATCTGAGTTGAAAGGACTACTAATAAAATGTATCAGCAAGTGAAACAAAGTATATCAGGGATGAAATAGAAGGTTAATAAATCAGAACTTTGAGACATGAAAAAAGATACAATAATGGTAAAATATTAACACAACATTCAAGATCTACAGGACACCATGAGATGACAACATTTATAGCCAATGATGACAGAAGAAGAAATCCAGGCTAAAGATATACATAATATATTCAATAAAATAATAGCATAAAATTATTCAAAATTACTATATGTATAGAGATGATCATCCACATTCAAGAAGTATTTACAGCCAGGTGTCGTACAACTTTAATTCCAGACCTCAGGAGGTAAAAGCAGGATGATACAAATAGCAAAAGATGTCCACCTGTGCTCACTGGTAGACGCTGCTTCTATACATAAGAAATGATATAAACTGCACCATAAAACTTTTTGATTCAATAAGTAGTTTTCCAGCCAAGCAGCAGGTTACAAAATTTATATGCAAGAATCAGTAGCTTTCTTCTATACCAACAAGAAACATGTTAAATAAAAAAATCAAGAAAACGACCAACACACAATGTCTTACCAAAACATCCTATAATACATTTAATCAAGGAAGTAAAAGATTTTTCCAGATGAAATTTTTTAAAACAGTGAAGAAATAGAGGAAGACTGTAAAAGATGGAAACCCTTCTGTGTTTATAAATTATAAGAAATAATTAGATTATGAAAGTGGATATAGTATAAATACAACCTATAGATTCAATGAAGTCCTATCAGAATTATTAACAGAAATAAACAGATCATAAAATTCATGTCAAAATCCCCAAACACCCACACAACCAATCTTTAGCATAAAAATAATTCTTGAAATATCACCATAACTAATTTCAAGTAATACTACAAAGCCAGAGCCACCATTACAAAAATAGTGTGGTATTTGCACAACAGACATGTAGGACAATGTAAGAGAGTATAGAATGCTTTTATCGATATAAGCCCACACAGATACAGTCACATAAATTCTTTGATACCAAAAATATATTGGAGAAAAGACAGTATTCAACAAGTAGTGCAGATATCTCATGGATACGTATATGAAAATAATCAAACTAGGCTCTATTTCTCAAAACTACACACTATCTCCCACCCTGAACTTATATTTACTTCACATTGATCAAAGACCTTAGTAAGACTTGAGGCTCTGAATCTGTTAGAGGAAAAATTATCAGAAACACTAGAAGATAGAAGCACAATGAGTTCTTTCTAACTAGAACTACAGTTGCTCAAGGTATATGCTAAATATTCTCATATGAGAGCTCATGAAATTAAAAGGAAATAATGTGCGAAGGCACAAATTACAAATTATTATTTTATTTTTGAACAATTGACAGAGGATCGACAGCCAGAATATTAAAGATAATGCAAAAGCAAACAAGAAAACAAACTACTCAATAAAGAGCCTTATGAAATGTGTAGCTCTCAAAAGATAAAGTAACATCAAGTTCAATTCGCCAGCAAATACAGGAAAATATGTTCAATCTTACTAGCAACTAAAGAAATGCGAACTCTCAGTATATTAAGATTCCATGTTACTCTATTCAGAATGGCTGTCATGAAGAAAACAAAGAGCAACAGGCACTGGTGAGAATGTGTACAAAAGCAACTCTCATATACTTCTGATGGAACGCAACTTAGTTCAGACGTTATGAAAAGCAATATGGGGTTTCTGACAACAAATACTAAAAATAAATCTATCATAAGGCCCAACTATTTCACTCTCAGGTATCTGCACAAATGTTTCCTAGGCAACATATCAAGGAGATAAATGCAAATCAGTATTTTTGCCACACTATTAAGAGTAGCCAAGTCATGTGACCAACCTAGTTATCCTCCAATAGTGATGTGGATACAGAAGGTGTGGTATATATAAGCAGTAGAATTCTCAGCCCTAACAAAAGAAAAGAGGTTTATCACTTGCAGAAAAATGACCCAACTGAAGACAATCATGTTAATTGAATTAAGTTAGATTCACAAAGAAAATTATCAAGGTTTTCTCATTAGTGATTATTAGATCTTATGTAAATGGGTACATAAACATATATGCACACATGGCATAAAACTTGTCTGGGGGACCAAAGAGGATGAATGGGAAAGGTTACAAATGATAAAATGCAGAGTATTCTGGGGACAAGAAAGTAATGTGCCAAAGTGAATTATATACATTTATGAAAATATCCTTATATACTAAGAGAGCTGTTTTTGTTTATCAGATTCTCTCTCCTTTCTTTAGGTTAATGTTTGTGATTATAAACAATTGAAACTTTCTTTTTTTCTATTTTTAAATTTTATTTAATTTTTTTTTACAGTCCAGATTTTTCCCCCTCCCAGTCCACTCTCCGACTATTCCACACCCTATACCTCCACCCCACCCCCACTACCCCCGATTCCAGGAGGATATCTTCACCATCCCAACACCTATCCCACCAGACCTCCCCACACACTGGGGCCTCCAGTCTCCTGAGTGTTAGGTGCATCTTCTCTTACTGAACCCAGACCCAGGAGTCCTCTGCTGTCTATGTGTTGGAGGCCTCATCTCAGCTGGTGTATGCTGCCTGGTTGGTGATCCACTGTCTGAGAGATCTCAGGGGTCCTGGTTAATTGAGACTGCTGATCCTCCTACAGAGTTGCCTTCCTCCTCAGCTTCCTCCAGCTTTTCCCTAATTCAACCACAGGGGTCAGCAAGCTTCTTCTTCCTTGGTTGGTGCACATATCTGCATCTGAGTCTTTCAGCTGCTTGTTGAGTCTTTCAGAGGGTAGTCATGGTAGGCCCTTTTGTGAAAGTCCCATAGCTCAGTAACGGTGTCAGGCCTTGGGATCCCTTGATCCGATCCCACTGAGCCTCCCTTTTCTCACGCCTTTCTCCATTTCCCCCCTGAAGTTGATTCAAAACTAACCCAATAATAAAGAGTTTTTGGCTGTGGATGGCAACCCCTCTCACTTGATGCCCTGTGTTTCTGTTGGAGGTGGGTTCTACAAGTTCTCTCTCCCTACTGCAGGGCATTTCATCTAGGGTTCCCCCTTTGAGTCCTGAGAGTCTCACCTCCCAAGTCTCTTGTACATTCTGGAGGGAAATCTCACCTCCTACCTCCTGAGGTCAAGGTTGCCTGTTTCCATTCTTTATGCTAGCTCTCAGGGCTTCAGTCCTGTTCCCCCTACCCAGTACCTAACCATGTTCCCCTCTTCCCCTCCCTGTCCCCCTTTCCCACCCAGTCCCAGTCCTCCCTTCTCCTCCCATGATTGTTTTCCTCCTCCCAAGAGGGGATTGAGGCATCCTCACTTGGCCTCTTCAATTGTTAACCATTTTGAGTTCTGTGGGTTGTATTCTGGGTGATTCTGTAATTTTTTGGGCTAATATCCACTTGGCTAATGAGTACATACCTTGCATGTCTTTTTGGGTCTGAGTTACCTCACTCAGGATGATATTTTCTAGTTCCGTCCATCTGCCTGCAAAACTCAGGATGTCCTTGTTCTTAATAGCTGAGTAGTATTCCATTTTGTAAATGAACCACATTTTCTGTATCCTTTCTTCTGTTGTGGGACATCTGGGTTGTTTCTAGCTTCTGGCTATCACAAATAAAGCATCTATGAACAAAGTGGATCACCTACCCCTGTGGTATGGTGGGGCATCTTTTGGGTATATGCCCAAGAGTGGTATGGCTGGGTCTTCAGGTAGATCTCCTTCCTATTTTATGAGGAATCTCCAGACTGATTTCTAGAGTGGTTGTACCAGTTTGCAATCCCACCAGCAACGGAGGAGTGTTCCTCTTTCTTTACATCTTTTCTAACATGTTTTTGATCTTAGCAATTCTGATTGGAATAAGGTGGAATCTCAGGGTCATTTTGATTTACACTTCCCTGATGACTAAGGATTTTGAACATTTGTTTACATGCTTCTCAGCCATTCTAGAAACTTTCTTTAACATAATTATAATAATGATTTATTGACCAGGCATGCAATATGTTAAAGAATTTTCACAATGATCACTTTAGGATACCCAGGGGAGGGGGAAGTTGGAGGTTACTATGTTTTCACTGGTGAGATGAATCCTTAAGTCTTTCCCACTTTGCCATCTCACCAGCCAAACCCTTCTACCCTCTGAGACTCAGACCATGGTTAAGATTTCTTATACACAGAAAAGAGGTTTCAAAGCAGAATTGCACATTTGAAAATGTAAAATAAAAACAAATATCTACCTCCTTTTCGCCCCCTTCCTCCTCTTTCTTCACTTCCCTGCTTCCCCCCAATAAACCTCTTCTCATGGATAACAAACCAACAAAAACAAAACCCCCAAAAAAATATCTACAGACTTCCTGATGACCTCCCTTCCCCCTTCCCTTCCACTTCTTTCTGTCTCTTCCTGTCCCTCAGGGTTTTCAGTTTTCTTTTTTAGATGACGCATTTTTAGAGTGGTGCCCTGTGTTTCAAATGTATTCTTCCTTTTTCTTATTAGAATTCATGTTCCTTCAGGACATGGATTTCTGCTTTTCAATTACTAATTCACAGTTTAGAATTAATGACTTTTTGCAGCTGAAGCCATGATCTGACTCAGAAATAATTCTCATTTTGAAAAATGAAGCTTGCCGTGATGGTGTTACCACCTAAAGGAATAGAACCCTGAAAATGAGGAGCAAATGATGTCCAAACATTGATTAGTTCTTTCCCCGTCTCCCCCTTTATTCTCTCCTCTCAACCCCATATTGATTTTCTTAATGGCTGAACCAGGGCACTTCCTATCAGAAATGTATAAGGGTTCCTTTTGTCCACATCATTACCTGCATTTGCTGCTATTTGTTTTCTTCATGTGAATAAATACGGACTCTCAATATACTGGGAATTTAAACGTCTTTGATTGCTAGTAAGTCTTGAGGTAGAATTCGCATTTGGGAATCCGTCTATATTCCCATAATAGGACAATGGGTCTAACAGATAGGATGAAGCCAGAGTGGATGCAATTTTAAGGATAATTCTGTGGAACCCAGTCAGAAAAAAAAATGAAGTAATGCTCGGTTGGATGATTTGGCTGGGATGCAGGTTGAATCAGGGACTTTTAAAAAATTTATGCCCAGGATGACTCTGAAGATTTTTAGAGAGCTCTGTAGCATAGCTCTCCATGATTTCTTTGGGGATTATCTTTCTACACGAAAGATTTTGACCCCTACTGGGAGATTTCAACAAGGCAGCTACTTTTTCAATCTCCACAATTGCTGCTTGTCTCCAGCGTCATCTTCTATAGGGAGCATTCCGGACTCTTTTCTTCACCCAGAGATATTTCAGATGCTGGATTTCAGGAAGGCAAAATGAAAACAGTTCTTTCAGAAGTGAACGGAACATAGGAGGGGATGTTGGCATGACAACAAATGGTAGATTGCTGGAGCAAATGCAACACACACCTTTCCCTCTCTATCTTCTTCTGTATGTCTTCCTGTCATCAGTTTGCCTATACAGCACAGCCACATTCTTTCTGTTGTTTATATATGATCTGAGTTTTCACATTTTCATACCACCAAGTATCTGCACCACAGCACTTTTTTAGTCTATAGTTAGTATATGATTCTAATGAATTATTCCTAGTATGACAAGTGGTATAGGATGTGGTTGATAATATGAAACCTATATTCAGATAGAGCTGTATCGAATTCTTTCCCTATACTAACAGATCTGTTAGAATTGCATTTGGCTATAAATAAGATCCACTGAATAATGGCTTAAACAAGGAGGGGTTCTTCGCCTGCTCAGAATGGTTAGTAGTTAATGAATAGCTCAACACTTTTCAGAATCAAAATCATTAAGGGACTCTTGGTATCTTCCTTGCAAGCACAGAAGTATAACTGCTGCCGCTTTAGCTACCGTAGCTTTAGCTAAAGCAGAGAGGAAGAAGAGATGCTGTTCACTGATCTAATGTTCTTGTGTGTGTGTGTGTGTGTGTGTGTGTGTGTGTGTGTGTGTGTGTGTGTGTGTGTGTGTGTGTGTGTGTGTGTGTGTTTGTTTTGAGACATTGCCTTATGATGCAGCTCTCACTGTCATGGAACTTGCTATGTAAGTCACTCATTTATCATTTAAACATTATTTTTGTGTCCATTTTCAATAAGCATGTATATCAGATTTTCCAGAATTGCTAGCACCACTCATTGACAAAAACTGAATTATATAGTACAATTAACTATAGGAAGCCTTAGAAAACAAATACCTACTGTTTTAGCCTCTGAACAGATTGTTCTCTACCCTGAACTTTTGCCAGTGTTTGCTCTTATCTCCATTTTGTAGAGGTACATAGAATATAAGTAAGTTATTATCTTTTCTAACAGGACATTCCAGCATAGGCATCTCACCACTGTTTACCTCTCAGCTTAGTTGTGATAACTGGTAGGAGGCTCTGCTTATTACATGTACATTAGAACCTCTACACTGGAGTTCACGATACACTGTTATTTGTGTCTGTCCTCCAAGTAAATGTGAAATAAAGGCTTTCCTTTTGTTAAGTATATGAAATCTTAGTGTTGTACCTTTTGTTTGTATGGTTGGTTTTGGAGGCAGGGTTTCTCTGTGTAGCCCTGGCTGTACTGGAACTCACTATGTGGACCAGGCTGTCCTAGAACTCACAGAGATCCATCTGCCTCAACTTCTGAGTGCTGAGATTAAAAGCAAGTGCCAGCACACTTGGTTCAGTGTTGGGAACTTAATTTTAGTTCCAGCGAGCATGGAAAACAAGCCTTTTCTGCTTAAGTCATTTGTTACAATTTATTGGGGAGGGGTAATTTTCTTTTAGCTTCAGTTGAGACTAAAACTAATTTTGAACTCTGAGAATAGCTGATATTTTACTTTGATTTTAATATGATTTTACTTCGAAACTGTAGGAAGTACGGGTAATACTGTGAGCAGGGAGAAAGAGGGCAGGGAGAGACAATATCTTTCCATGGAACTCTAAGATTTGCATATGCAATTTTCTACTTGATACTTTTGATTAGAGTGTTAATACTCATTTCAAACTCAGTGACACCAAAATGTGGGCTCTCCATCCATCTTATTCATCATTTTATCAGTTTCTTAAATTACAAACCTAGATAAATATCTCAGTATTTAATAAGCCACCTTTATTTAAAACTAGTCATTTTATAAACAACTCTATGACTTTTCATCTCTGCTATTGCTGCTATTAATCATCACTTGATCTACTGAAATAATCCTTTACCTAGTCTTTTCTTTCTGTTCTATCACTTTCTTACAGAAACCAGTTATTCTGATTAAATTTTGGATGAGATCATATTAACTTTCTGCTTTAAAATTCCCACTCACTTTCTTTTTGTTTGCTTTGTGAGACAGTGTTTCATTCACTGTGGTAACTTTGTCTGCCCTGGAATAGACCAGGCTACCCTCAACTTCACAGAGATCCACTTGCCTCTGACTCCTGAGTGCAATTATTTTTCTACTAAATTTATTCCACAGCTTTCAAGACCATGCATGTTCTTACTTGTTCTTACAGTCTCTCCAACTTCATGCTCTATCAATTTCCCTTACTTGCTCTTTGATCACATTGGCCTTTCTTTCAAATGCATCAATTCCATGACTGCCTGGGACCTCTATATTATGTTTTCCATGCCTGCAATGCTCTTTACCACAACATACACATGGCTGTCCCTCTGAAACTTTTGGATCAGTCGCAAACATCACTTGTACAAAGATGATTTTTTTTGACAGTCCCATGTACCTTAGTCTACTTGATCTGCCATAAGAAAATACCAACTTTATTAGTCAGGGATCCCTAGAGGACAGAACTGAAAGAATGAATATATGGTGTTTATTAGAGTGGCTTCTCCTCTAATGTTCACTGATGGAAGGTCCAAGAATCTAGAATTTTCTCACTCCACAAGGCTGGATGTCTCAGCTATTGTTCAGTATATATCTGAATCTCAAAGAAGAATCTCTAATGCCAGTGAAAGAATGAATACACTCTTGAGAGTGAGGGCAAACATGCAAAGAGCAAGCGCTTTTTTCTTTCTTCCCTGTGCTTTCTATAGGCTGTGACCAGAAGGTGTGGCAGGACTTAAAGGGGATCTTCCCACTTCAAAAGATCTAGACTATGATGAATCTTCTCACTTCAAATAATGTAATTAAGAAAATCCTCTACAGAAAATGTGGTACATCTACACAATGGAATATTACTCAGCTATCAAAAACAATGACTTTATGAAATTCGTAGGCAAATGGTTGGAACTGGAAACTATCAACCTGAGTGAGCAAACCCAAACACAGAAAGACATACATGGTATGTACTCATTGATAAGTGGCTATTAGCCCAAATGCTTGAATTACCCTAGATGCCTAGAACAAATGAAACTCAAGACGGATGATCAAAATGTGAATGCAGATCGCTCCTGAGAGACACAGCCAGAATACAGCAAATACAGAGGCGAATGCCAGCAGGAAACCACTGAACTGAGAACAGGACCCCCTGTTGAAGGAATCAGAGAAAGAACTGGAAGAGCTTGAAGGAGCTCGAGACCTATATGTACAGCAATGCCAACCAACCAGAGCTCCAGGACTAAGCCACTACCCAAAGATTATACATGGACTGACCCTGGACTCTGACCTCATAGGTAGCAATGAATATCCTAGTAAGAGCACCAGTGGAAGGGGAAGCCCTGGGTCCTGCTAAGACTGAACCCCCAGTGAACTAGACTGTTGGGTGGAGGGTGGCAAATTCGGGGGAGGGTTGGGAGGGGAACACCCATAAGGAAGGGGAGGGGGGAGGGGGATGTTTGCCCGGAAACCGGGAAAGGGAATAACACTCGAAATGTATATAAGAAATATTCAAGTTAATAAAAAAAAAAAAAAAAAAAAGAAAGAAAAAAAAAAAAAAAAAAAAAAAAAGAAAAATCCTCACAGGTCAAACCCAGCACTTGGGTTATAGTTAAATTTTCAGGTATAGGCAAGTTGGCAACTAAAAATAGACATTGCACAGTTTTATAGCTGGTAACAAAAGTCAGGGCACCTGCTTGTTTGATTAAAGGTGATATTGACAATTGACTTGTAGATGGCCACCATTTCACTCTTTTGACAATGAGAAAGAACAAAAGAAAGCTTCTTTCATGTTCTTTTTACTAAGGACATTAATCCCACCATATCAGAGTTCCTTTCTTGTGACTTTATCTAGTCCTAATCACTGTCCACATAACCCATTTCTAAACATGATAAATTAGAACTTATGGATTGAACAAATAAATTTTGAAGAAAACGCAAGTATTCAGTCTATAACATTATTCATAGTAGCTCCTCAACCACAAATGATTTTTTTATCACATGACCAAATTTCATAGTGTTTGCAACAAATCTGTGTCACTTCAGTCATAAATGCTACTAAATTTGTTTGCTTTTTATCTATTCATCTCCTCTAAAATGTGAATACTATTATATTAAGGACCAAGTTTATTTTCTCTAGTCACCAATAAATACTCAATGCTGAAAACAGTGCTAGGAACATGACAATAGCTTAATATTTGTTTAATTAATTAGTTTATTAGTTGGCTTTGAGTTTCATCTTAATGTATGACATGACATTGATTTCGATGATGAAAAACTCCAGGAAAGGGAACTGAGTACTTTGGTAAGGTGGTAATTTGGAATGTTTGTCAAATTCACGGGTCCCCTGGAAGCTCTAAAGAGTTTTACCACTTTCTCCAGGATATTCCCTAACTTGTATTATAATAGGTCTATACTACTTGCCATATAGAAAAAGAACAAGAATTAAATCTTTAAATTGTACTCTGTACTCTTTGTTTCTAAAATTTATGGTGTTTTGGCTTTTCTCCTTATTTTCTACCTTCTCTGTCCCTGTAGCAAAGTAACTTTCCCCCATTCTCTTTCTGCAGTGGGAGAAGGTTTATAGTACATACCAAGGCCACTGGTTTTTCATTGCTTCTCAGTCTTTCAAATTGAAGGTTAACTAAAAATATCATTCTCAATGTGTTCATATTTATTCCTTCATATAGCATGAAGGACACAAATGCACTCTATATTATAAAATAGATTATGAAGTGAACCTATATTTATTTTGGAACTCATTCAACTGTATTCATTGCCTATGGTCAATGGATAACAGCCCTTTTATTAACTTCGAAGAATAGCTACTAGATGGTATAGTCTACTGTCTTTATCTTTTCTATTTTCAGGGACTACAGCTATGTCTGCTAATCCAGGATGCTCTATAAATCATCCAGAGAAGACATTTCAAGTATTTAATATAGATAACAAAGCTGGGCATAGCCAGAGGATGAAAAATATGGATGGATAGAAAAAGTTCTTAGAATGTGGAAAGTTTTAGTTCATCCTCAAAGAATAAACAAAATTTAGGTAGTCTACAAGGAGATAAAAGGAACCTTCATTATTGGAGACAGAAAATACAGAGAATAAGAACGGTCCCCAAAGTTGGCTGGATAATTAGCTCACTTTGCCACACAAATGAGAGGAGTTCTTTTGACATTGACTTTTGCTCCCACACGTGTACATAAGTATGTACTTATGTTTTATCTTAGTCAGTGTTCTATTGCTGTGAAGAGACACCATGAGCAGAGCAACTCTTAAAGGAGAAAGCATTTTATTGGGCTCACTTATGGTTTCAGAGGTTTAGTCCATTGTTTGGCAGAGGGCATGGTAGCACTCAGGCAGATTTGGGGCTAGGAAGGCAGCTGAGTGCACTACATCTGGAACCACAGACAATAGGAAGGAAGAACCTTTTGACCCGATTTGGGCTTCTGAAATGTCAAAGCCCACCCCAGTGAAATACTTCCTCCAACCATGCCACACCTACTCCAACAAGGCTACACTGCTTAATCCTAAGTAGTGCTACTCACTGGTAACTAAGCATTGAAATAAATGACCCTATGAGGGCAATTCTTAGTCAAACCACAAAATGCTTAAAAATAAAGAAAAGGCTTGAGTTGAACTGTGCAATGCATTTATACTTATATGACTTTCTATCTAAGCCTGCCTGAAGGTTGTCTTGTGAAACTGTCTCTGTGTCTTGCCTGGGTCTGTGCCTGTATATCTGTGTCTCTAACAAATGGCTTGACTTCATTAAATAGCATAGAAAGCATCACATAGGGACAAAATGAGGGATAGATCATAGACACTATTAACAGGGTTTTTAAATGGATTAAGTCACTGACTCCAAGTGACCTTAACTGACCCACACGCAAAACAGTACTACAACATCACTGTTTATCAGCCAATATCCATAAATAGATGTTTTTAACATCTATGGTTGATTTTAGAAAGTTGTTTAAAACTCTGTGTTTGCTGTTTCAGTAAATGATGCACATGTGTTATTTTGGGGCAGGGACAAGAACAAGTATATAACTTTAAGATTATAGTTATGAATTAGGTTAGGTCATGAAAATTGAGAAGACAGAAAATGTAAGGCAGTGTTTAGTGTTACAGTGTTTTCCTAAAAGCAGGTTAAATAGACAGGTTGAGTGCACAGCAAGATAGTAGTCTTAAACAACTGAAAGTTGTATTATTAACATGGCTGTGAGTTCCAGCAAATGGTCTAGTCTCTTAGAATGTAAGAGATATTTATCACAATGTCTTGTCACAATGGTACAGAAAAGGTATGGCAGCAGGAACAGCTGAAACAACAGCTGGAGCAACAACTGGGCAACAACTTACATTTTGATTTGCAAGCAAGAGGCAGAGAGAAGAACATTGGGAATGGCAAAGCCTCCACCTAGTGGCATACCCCATCCAACAAGACCACACCTACTAATCCTTTTCAAATAGGTCCACCAATTGAGAATCAAGTATTCTAACATTATGGGAGTCACTCTCAGACAAACAACCACAGTATCTTAGAGACATTCATATACTTATAGAATACAGCAATTAAAAAGAGGCTTAAAGAAGCTGCCAAGAGATAAAACAATCAACAATACTACCCAGTTATTATGCATATGAGATATGACAATGACCAACACAGCAGGATATCCCCATGGATATAATAACACTTAAATCTTGGTGGTAACCAATAGTTGTCTAGCTGAACTTAAGACCTCTTCATCAGAATGTCATTCCTGGCACTGAAAACATAAAACCATATGTGGCTAGTGATATAATATTTTTCTCCTAATATTTTATGTTTAAATATGTAAATATAATCTTCTAAGTGTGTTTATTGTTGCTCATGTGCTTTTAGGAAGAAGCACTTGGAATTGTTTAGCCAACTAGGAGGTTCATCCATGGGAAAGGCTAATTCTACTGCTCTCAACAGCCATTAGCTATCCCTAGTTCTTTAGTGCTCCTTGAGAGAATCCCCTTGCATGACAGCATTTTGTTAGAATTGTCATCCCTTGGGTTATATTTAGGTAGTCATATTGTTGCAATATTACTTATGTAGCTACTCCAAATCTCACAGCCAATGCTCAAGTCCTCTGACTATCACAATCTTTCTGTCCTTCTTCCAAAATGTTGCCTAGGCCTTAGTTGCAGGTGTCAGGTTGTAGAGGTATTCACTGAGGATGGGAACTCCATGATAATTTATACTCAATAGTTTGGCTAGTTGTGGTTTTCTGTGGTACTTTTCATCTGATATAAAGAGAAGCCTCTTTGATCAGACGTGAGAGCTACATTTAACAGGTAAAACGGGTTTCTGAAACAATGTCATGGATCTTCTAGGAGGACCTACTATTGCCACTTTACTCAACCAGTATAATTATTAATCATAGTCTAAAGAACCCCAGACAAGGGTGGATTTAAGTTTATCAAGGAAGCTTCAATATGGCTGCTTAAACAATACCTGAACAATAACAACACTAATTGACATACCAAAATGTGTGGAGAAAATCTCACCTGACTCCACCACTCGATGAAGAGTTATATGAAATCAAAGGCTGCTGAGGAAGGAGGGTTACTTTGCACCAAGGATGAGCCCTCTAAAAGGTTATTCAGGATGAAGTAGTAACTCCTAAAATAGATCTAAATATTATGTATTTGAATATATATGGACTCAGTGGGTTGGTTGCATTTCTGTATTTGTGTGTAAAGAGATTTAAGTATATAAACATTATGTACCTATGTGGAACAACCATATTAAAGAAAATTCATGAACTCAAAAAAATGAATGGGAGGGGACAATAGAGGGACAGGATAACAGAGGGGGAAACTGTGGAAATATATTTAATTTTAATTAAAGGGTACAAAGAGTTTCCAAGATGAACTAAGAATAAAAAAATTTTAACACCAAATAAGCCCCATATAGAATGCTAAAAGCAATAATTCTTTTTAATAATAATAAGATATAATAAGATAAAACAAAAAGTAATTCATTGGAATTGGACAAAACAGATAACTGGAAGAAAAAGAGTCCAAGAGAAGACACAGAAAAAGAGAGACCTCCTCATTCACACATTCAGACCACCCATAAAACCACTGAAATGTAGGCCATAATATATATGTAGAGGGCCTGTTACGATCCATGCAGGTCTTGTGCATGTTGCCTCAATCTCTTATGAGTTTATATGAGCTTTGTTTGATCATGCTAATTTAGAGGACCTTGTTTTCTTCTTTTTAATTGGTTATTATTTTATTTACATTTAAAATGTTATCGCCTTTCCTGGTCTCCTGTCCATAAACCCCCTATCCCATCCCCCATCCCCCTTCTCCTATGAGGATATTCTTCCACCTTTTCCTGCCTCCCTGCCCTGACATTCCCTTACACAGGAGGAGTGGTGCGGGCCCAGCCTTGGAAAGACCAAGGGCTTCTCCTCCCATTGGTGCCCAACAAGGCCAGAGGACCTTGTTTTCTTGAAGTCCTTCATGACCTCTGGATATTATACTCTTTCTGCTTCTACTTTGGCAGAAAACCTTGCAGGTAGGGATTTAATAGAGACACAGCTTTTGGGCCTGAGTGTTTCAAGGCCTCTCATTTTCTACATAATATCTGGATATGGGTCTTTGTATTTGTTCCTATCTGATGTAGGAGGAAGCTTCTCTGATGTTAGCTGAGCAAGGCACTGATATATGAGTATAGCAGAATGCCATTTAGGAGTCACCTTATTTTTATGTTTTTTTTAAAGTATTATTCGGTTTTATACTAGGTCACCAGGCTATCTAGTATAAGGTTCTAGGTCACTCAAATAGTTTCCAGTATCAGGTTTAACTCATGGAGCAGAGCTTAAGTCAAATCAGATATTGGTTGGTCACTCCCACAAATGTGCCACCATTGCACTAGCATATCTTACAGGCAGGACATCACTGTAGAGCAAAGGATTTGTGATTGAGTTCGTGTTTATGTTTTTCTTTTGGCCGCATACAGAGTACCTTCCTGCACCAAAGATTGAGGAAACTAGTGGTGGCAGTTCTACAAGGGCACCAGCTCCACCTTCCTCACATGTAATGAATTGTGTAGCTGTTGTCTTCAGGAATGGGGCCTTACTGTCAGTTTGTGGAGAGTAACCTATACCCTTACAGTGTTTGGAGCCCCATGGGGCTCCATTGGCCAACAATTAAATTATATATAACCCGTCCCCAGTACTGAAAGCTTCATTTGATGGTGAGAGATGTTTAGTTGTGCTTGCCACCTCCATTATTTGGCAATTTCATTTAGATAGCCTTCATATATGTATATGTTTTAGGAAGCTTCTACTATATTAGGTTTCCATACTACTCCTCAAATGACCCTTAATTTTAGCTATATCTCCACATTCCCTTTTTTGTTCCCTTCTTCCATCCCCTTCCCCACTTGATCTTTCCATTCCACTCCCTCCCTCCTTAAGTATCTAGTCTGTCTATTTGCCTTTCCTAGGTAGTACTTCCAGTATTATATTGAAAAGGCGTGGAGATAGTAGCCAGCCATGGCATATTACTGATTTTTTTTAAAAAAAATATTTTATGTAAGTGAGTACACTGTACTGTTTTCAGACACACTAGAAGAGGGCATCAGATCCCATTATAGATGGTTGTGAGCCACCATGTGGTTGCTGAGAATTGAACTCAGGACCTCTGGAAGAGCAGCAACTAGTGCTCTTAACTGAGCCATCTCCCTAGCCCCACATTACTCACTTTAATGGTTTTTTTCCAAGTTTTTCTCCATTTAGGATAATGTTGACTGTGGGTTTTTCATATAGTCTTCATTGTTGGTGAGGTATGTTTCCTCTGTTCCTACTCTCGCTCTTCAGAACTTTTATCATGAATCATGTTGGATTTTGTCAGTTTTTCTACATCTATTGAAATAATCATGAAATGATTGTCTTTAAATCTATTTATACAATTTATTTTTTGAGTTGTATATGGTATATCATGTCTGTGATATATAAGGTTATTTTTGAAACTATTTTTATTGAGATTTTTGCATTAATATTTATTAGGGATATTGATTGGTTGGTTTCTTTCATTGTTATTTCTGTTGACTCTGTATCTGGTTTGAGCATTAGAATGAAACTGGACCATAGAAGGGATTTGGGAGAGCTCCTTCTCTCTCTCTCTCTCTCTCTCTCACTCTCTCTCTCTGTCTCTCTGTATCTCTGTCTCTGTGTGTGTGTGTGTGTTTTAATAATTAAGGAGAATTAGTTGTAGATCTTTTAAAGTCTCATAGAATTCCGCTCTGAATACTTCTCAGTCTGAATTTCTTTTTATTCAAAGTTCTTTTTAAAAAGAAATTTTTTGAGATTATAATATAATTACAACATTTCCCCCTTCTCTTTTCTCTCCAAATCCACATATTCACTCCTCCTAGCTCTCATTCAAATTTAAATTCATGCTCTTAAAAATTGTTATTGTACACATATATGTACATTACATATATATAGTTATGTATGTTGGTCAGTTTTAATTTTATATTTCATTTTGATACTATTGTAAATGAGATTGTTTACATGAAGTATGTCTCAACCTGCTTGTTATTGGTATATGGGAAGGCACTGGAAATAAATGTATAAGTTGCTCAAGAAACTAAGAAGAATATTATTATAATATTAAAGAGATTAATGAAATACTGTAATAAAATGTGGTTCTTTGTATGTTAACCTTAAAACATTGTCAGTTCCTTCCAATGCCAAACTTGTGCCCAATTCAGTTTTAGTCTTATTTTTCTTTTGATGTCCATCCCATATCATTGGAAACAAGGGTTCAGCTGATGGGCTAATATACCCTAAATATAAGATTACAACCCTCACTTGAAAGTCAGTTTAAAACATGAAAAATTCTCCAACATTCCTCTAGGAATAAATTACCCGGATCTTTTCTATGCATACCTTGTAGAATTAGAACAGTCCCTTCAGTAATAAATTATCCTATAAACGTCAATCTACTTTGTTAAACTGTAAGCTTCTAAAGTGAATTTCTTTGGTTCTTTGAGAATTTTGTACAATGTATTTTCATCATTTCACCCTCCTCCCCTGAGTTCTCAAAAAAATACCCCCATTATAGTCAGCTTCCGTTTCTTTGTCCTTCCAGTTTTACTTGATTATTGCAGTGGCTGCTATTAAAAAAGATTTTGCTAAATTAAAAGGAATGAAACTTTTTTTTTGTATTCATGTCCCCATAGTTAATATTCTTCACAATAAGCCCAGAGACTCTACAAGATCTCAAAATGCCTTCTGACTTACTAAAGCAAAATTCAATTAGCTAGCATGTTGTTCAAGGGTTTTGTATATGCCAATGTGTCACATTTTCTAAGATGTGGTCACTTGGCGCTGTTACACATAGCAAACCGATTTGACAAGCTATTAAGTTGGCTCCCTAGGTCTCATCCCAATCTTTTGTCATCAGGGCTCAGTGACCCTCCCACACAGTACTTTTCAGTTGTTAATAGATGGTATTTTTTTTCCTGTTGAGCATATATTCTACTTTCTGCCTCAGCACAAAGTTCAGAGTCTGAGTACTCCTTGTACTCCACATATAATAGGGCTCCTTAGAAACTTATTGTGCGACCCAGCTCGCCATCGCAGCTTCATCACACCTCTCAATACATAAGCTAATGCTAGGTTTCAGGAAAGAGAAACGAGTAAAGAGACACAATTCTTAGCGTTGAAAAATTATGCTTATAGACGATTATAAATATTGGTCATTAGTGCTTTTTTAAGTTTTCTATTGATAATAAGTTATACTTTTCCTTCTAAAGATAGAGAATATTATTTGTTAGGGGATTACTGTGTTCCATTTCCATTACCAAAATGAAAAGTAAGGACAGACAAAACAAACAAAACCATATGCATAATCTACATAATCTAACACTTCTGGTAGTATAATATTGTTAGCTTGATATGATTATCTGACAAGCCTCTATTAATGACTGTAAAGGATTATCTAACTTAATTTATCCTCTGAGTATGCTTGTGTGAAATTATCTAGATTACGTTAATTAGGCTGGAAAGATCCATGTTGGTTGGGAAGCACTATTCCATGGATTGGAGTTCTGAACTGAACAACAACAGAAAAAAAGGGCAAGCTGAGAACTAGCAGCTGTTTATCTGTGCTTCCTGACTGCAGATTTAAGGTGACAAGTTGCCTTAAGTACTGTCACCATGGTTTCCCCACTACTGTTGACTGTACCTTAAACTTGTGAGTCAAATAAACCCTTTCTTCCTCAAGCTACTGTTTCAGATATTTTGTCAGAACAAGTAGATAAGTAACTAATTGAACAAACTGGTAGCAAGAAGTGGGGCTGCTTCTGTGATAAACCTGAGTATGTGCTGCAAAACCTTTGGAAGTTGTTTGAGGGATGTGGACTATCTTAGACTTCGTGCTAGAGAAGTACATGAAAATAGCTTAATGGTACATTATAGGAGGAATTAGGAAGGTCAAAAAATAACTGAGAAAAATGAGCACAGGATGTGTTTTGCTCATGAAGTGTTTGACGGAAGCAAGGACTCTATTAGGAACTTGATTAGAGAACATTCTTATTATAGTTTAGCAAAGGATATAGCTAATCTGTCTATTTTTTTTCTGGTGGTTCTCTAAAGAAATAGAAGTGATAGGTTGAATATATATTAAAGGGAGATATATAGTTAAAGATTGTGGTCCTGCTAGCCCACTAATGTCTATCTCTCACAGAAAATGCCAAGAATCTAGTAGTTTTTTAGTCCATGAAGCTGAATGTCTTCACTGGTCCCCAATCTATGCTAGATTCCAAAGAAGTAGATTCTAAACCCAGCAAAGGAATGCCTCAGCAGCCAGGTAGATGAACTTGCTGGTGAGAGTAAGGGTAATCAGGAAAAAGCAAAACCTTCCTTCTTTCTTGTCCTTTTATGTAGGCTGCCAACAGAAGGTGTGGCCCAGATTTAGGGTGAGATTTCCCATCTCAAATGATCCAACCACAAAATAATTTAACCAGGCATGTCTATCTGCTTAGGTTTTAGCTGATTCTGTATATCGTCAACCTGAGAACCAATGCCAGACATCAGATCTGGAGAACTTTAATGCAGTTGTATTGAAAAGAAATGGACTGATATTCGAAGAAGAAGTTTCAGGGCAAGCTAGCATTCAGGCTATGACACGGTTACTGCTCACTTCTCTCACACATGTCTGAATCACAAAGCATAGCATGGGGTGCATAAAGAAACAAAAAATATTCATTAAAAAAAGACCCCAAGCAAGTTTAACGTTCCAGCCAAGGCATGATTTGTACTGGGAGAACAGGAAAGGTTCTTTAAGGATAAGACCTGCCCACCAACTTATAAAAATGCAAATTCCTTTGAGAGACTCTAAACCAAGAATGATGATAAAGCAGCTCCAAGATAAATTGCCCAAGTGTCTCACTTAGGCTTACTATTGGCACACATACACATCACTATTAAGCTGCCTCTTTCTGCTCGTATTAATCCCCAAGATTTCACAGTAAAAAGAGAAATAACTTTAAAACCCAACAGTCTTTACAAATTCAAACACATTAAAAGTTCAATCTCTTTAAAAATAGCCAATCTCTTTTAAAATCCAAAGTCTTTAAAAATGTATAGTCTTTTAACTGTAGGCTCTCGTAAAATCAAAAATAGATTAAATATCTTCTCCAAGAGGGAAGCACCAGGGCACAGTCACAATTGAATCAAAGCAAAACTAAACTCCAAACACTTAAATCACTCAACATCTAATATCTGGGGTTTACTTATAATCTGTGCTCCTCTGTGGGGGGAAGGTGAGGTGAGTCCCTTCTCTTGCTCTGGCCTCTGTAACACAAACAGCTTGTTTGTTTAGGCTCTGGATGGCTCCACTCTACAGTGGTGCTCTTCTTGGTGGCCACCCCCTGCTACTGGTATCTCCAAGATGCTGTAGTTATTTTTCTAAAACTGGGCTCACTTTCACCAACAGACTCTCCTAGGCTCTGTTCAACTCAACTTCTTTGCATGTCCCCTTCAATCCTGGTCCTCCAACTGCCACTAAGGGTACGCCTTCACCAGTGGCCTCTCCTGAGCTCTCACAGTGTCAAACCTCAGCTGCTTTCCAGGACCCCTTTATACCTTCAAACCTAACATTATCTGGGTTACTCTCATTCTAACATATTTGGCTGTCAGTGTGAGGTACAACCTTGACCACTTCTGGAACCAGATTCTGTGGATTAACTCTGAGAAAACACTTCTCCACTTAATCGTCACTAATTTCTCAACTGCAGCTAACTAGCACTGAACAGTCCAGCAAAGCGAAAGTTTTGCCTTAGTACTTCTGGCATCTAATTAACCACAGCTGATTCTTTAGCTCTATCTGACTAGAACTACAGAATCTCAATTCCAAATAACAAATGGCCCTGATAAGAGTCTTTAAACTTCCCTCTGAAACTTCACAAGCCGGGGCTCCATCTTCTGCATTGTCCTCAGTATTCTTATTTTCCAACCTCCAACAGAACAGCTTGTCAAGCATTGAACTCTAAATGGTTTTTCTTGACAAAGTTCCAAAGTCCTTCCATGGTCATCCCCCCAAAAAAACATGTCAGGTCTTTCATAGGAATGGCTGCTATTGCTTTGATGAAACAGCATTACAAAAAGAAAGTAAGGGAGGAAAGAATATATTTGGTTTATACTTTCATGTTATATTCATCATTTAAAGATATCAGAACAGAAATTTAACCAGGGCAGGAACCTGGCAGCAATAGCTGATGCAGAGGACTGGAGAAAGGTGCTGTTTACTGGCTTGCTTCATCATGGTTTGCTAAGTCTATTTGTTTTTAGAACCCAGGACCACCGTTGTAAAAATGACATCACCCACAATGAGCTTGGTTTTCCCCCAGCAATCACTAATTAAGAAAGCACCGCAAAAGCTTGTCTGTATACAGCCCGATTCTGGCTGCATTTTTTAAACTAAAGTTCCCTCCTCTTAAAATGATTATAGCTTGTGTCAAGTTCACATAAAACTAGGCAGAACACTAAAGAAATGCTTCTCCAGGGTCAGCAAACAAACATTCCTGCAATTGTTGTCTCAGGGAGCCATTCTCCATCATAATCTAGCATGGGAGCACAGGAACGTTGTTCATGTGGTACTGGGTTTTCAGGTATTAAAGATGAATGATTGAAAATGTCAAAGGGAGTCTTGCAGAAGTGTCTCAGGGATCCACTTAGGCCAGGCAATCTGTAGCAAGTTTGGATTTTCTATAAGAGCTCTGAAGAGACCACTGCATTGAGCTATAAATTGGGCTGCACTGAGCCCAAGTGTCAATGGAGACTCCAGGAAGATTTAAATGCCAGAACTATACGATGTCCCTACAGAAAAGAGGCTACAAGTACACAGAGGCTATGTATACTACAGGCACAACAGTAGAATGAGTGGAACCTACATGAACCCTTTAGAGCCCTGAAAATTCCATCATGAACTTCAGGCGCTGAACACTGAGTTACATGATTTCATTTTTGATGTATTAAACTTTAGGCTTTTTTTTTTTTCAGTCTGACCATTCCTTTTGTACTCCCATTCTTCTTTTTTTCATTCTTCTTTTTGAAACAGTAATGTTTATACTGTGTTATGCTATACTGAAAGGATGTAGATTTTATTGAAAGTGTTTTAAATCTCTGATGAAACTTAGCCTCTGGACTTTTAATTCTGTTAAAGACAGTTGAGCCTTGAGGTTGGACTAAAGCATTTCATATTATGGGGTAGCCATGAGCCGATTAAGTGTGAAGAAGGTTATGTTTTCATATTGATACATTGATCACCTTGACTAGGGGTGTGTTGTGATAGTATTTTCAACTTGACATGATCTTGAATCATGTCTGAGGCAAGTTTCTGGGCATGTCTGTGAAGGGTTATCTAGCTTAGGTTAGCCTATAGGAATGCCCATTAGAGATTATTAGATTCATTTCGGGTAGGAAGATCAACTTCAACTATGAACAATAACATTTTATTGGTTAAAGTCCTGTGCTTCATACAAAAGAAAAAGCTAGCTGAGCACTAGTATTCATCACCCACTGTTTTATGACTCCTTCCTTCCCACTCATTCCTTTTCTTTTTCTCTCTCTCTCTCTCTCTCTCTCTCTCTCTCTCTCTCTCTCTCTCTCTCTCTCTCTCTTCGGGTGGGATGTTAGCAAACAAACCTGTTACCCTGCAAATGCACTGCAGGCATTCTGCAGTGGAGCCTACAGTTTCCTAGCTTCATCATGGTATTCCCCTGTTTCAGTGTTCTACTTCATTCACTTTTCCAGATGTCATTATCTCAAGGAGGTCTATCCTCGAAACTCTATTACTAGTAGGTATCTTTTAGTTACTCTGTTACCGTTGCCTCAACATTTTATTTGTAACTCTTGTTAACATATACTGTTTGTAGTTTTTTTCATAAAGGTTCAGTTTTTATATTCTTCTCTCGTATATTACATGCTGAGTGCAGTTTCCAGTTACCCCTCCCTTCCCTCTCCCCAGTCTCTTCCTTCACCCATATGCACCCCCACTCTGCTTCCCATCAGAAAAGGGCATGCCTCCCAGGGACCAACCAACAAGGCATAAAAAAGCTACAATAAGACCAGGTATGTACAGGCATATCAAGGCTGGGTGAGGCTACCCAGTAGGAGGGGAAAAAAGGTCACTAAAAGCAAGCAGATGAGTCAGAGAGAGCATCTGCTCACCACTGTTAGGAATCCTGCAAGAACAGCAAGCTACTCAGCCATAACATGTATGCAGAGGACCTAGGTCATTTCCACAGGCTCCCTGGTCTCTGGGAACCCCAAGAGTCCTGGTCAGTTGATTCTGTGGAACTTGTCCTTATGGTGTCCCTGACTCCTCTGGCACCTTTGATCCTGCCTCCCCTTCTTTTGCAAGACTCCCTAAGTTCTTCATTAGCGATATGTTTTGATCTATGTACTTGTAGAAAAATTTAATAAACTCAATATCCATCATCTCACAAACATATTTTGTGGTGAAATATTAAGCTAAATCCCACTTTTGTGACTTCATGTCTCCTAAGCAAATCTATTAGTGAATTCTTTAATAATTTTTAGTTTACTACTTTGAGTTTTTCTATATCACTATGACCTTATTGGGGCACCATTTGTTCCTAATTTATCAACCATACTGAGGTCAAATGTGATGCAAACGGGCTTCATCAGGTAGATACATAGGTTTAGTGTCAGAGGAACATTTTTCTAAAACTGTCTTCTACTTTAGGGAATGTACCACATTCAGAAGTGGTAATTTCCTGTGTACATTTAAAAGAATACATAAATGAGAAATGACTTTCTACCTGATGGTGAATTGTTTATGATTCATCTTTCAGCTTTCAATTGTACATATTAAATGTGAGTCACACATTTCCCCACAATGTCAGGGAGATAGCAGGCTGATGACAGAGAAATAATTTAGGTTCTAGAAGAAATAGATTGTTGAGATGCTTTTAAATGATTAAGGAATACATGACTAACGGATTTAGACATTTGTAGACTATCACAGTGCAAAAAAGGGCAGAAGTCACAAATTATCTCAAAGCTAGGACACATATGTAGAAGATATGAGGATTACAAAGTTCTGTTTAACTCAAGGAAGAATGTTCTAAAATTCAGAGTTGTCTGTGGTTAATCTGAGATACAAGGAACTCAAGGTCTGAAAAATATGTAAGCAAAGGTTGCTTCTAACGCTGATGGAGCAACACTCTCTGAGTGAATTTTCAGCCTCATGGTGAAGGCTAACAGTGTCAATCAGGTTTCCCATTTCCCCTTCCCCTTCAAGAAATTCTTAGTACTTAGAGATAAAAAGAAAAAAAATTCTTTATCTAGTATACAGCTGTAGCCTCTAGCTAGTGCTTAAGGAGGTTCAGCCCTGATCAGGAATTTTCTGTAGCGTGTGTAGGAATATTTACTCTTATAATCTTGTCTATATGACCATCCTAGGGTGGTCTTTTCACCCACACCCCAAAGGAGCTTTTTCCCAAAGCTAAACAAATTTTACAGAAGCTGATATTTGCAGGTTTCTAGTTAGAACAGTTTTGCCTTAGCAAACAGAACTTGCTGTCCAAGTGGCCAAGAGCAGATGCACACCTTTTTCAGAAAAGGAGAAGGGGCACGCTGACTTACAAAGCACAACTCAGCACTTAGAAATAGCACTGCTGTCTTAGATCAGGAACAGTTCCTTATTCTCGATTTTTTTTTCAATTTCTATATAATTCAATAGTTCCCAAGTAAGCTTGTTAAGAATATTGAATCTTAGAACTTGGCATTTTCATTTTCCCTTTGTTAGAACTTGGTGTTTTCATTTTCCCTTTGTTGTGCGTTTGTTACGTGGATTTGTTTTTTTCTTTCTGATTAGCATTCCAATCATCAGAACTCATGTACGTTGACTGCATCCATTTCTTTTTGTCTCTTGCCTTTTTGAATTCAGAGATTTTGTTCATAGTTACATTATCTTCAGCCACAGAATCACTCGCTAAGTCAAAACTTTCAAGGCCTGACTGCCCAATCCAAACAGTTGAAAAGTTGGATTTCTTCTTCCTTACTACAAACAGGCCTCCATCTCCCCTCTAATTTTTTCCTGCCCCTTTATCTCTATTATTACTAGGCTTTCTCTGAATTTTGCTGTCATTTCTCTTGAATTACTATGACATGAAGAATTGTGGCTTATAAGTGCTTCACTGTTAGAAACAGTGATTATTACCTTCTAGTGACTTCTCCTTGCACCTATTAACCCCTGTCCTTTTCATCACATTCTCATTGCCTCTAAAATACCCCAAGATAATAGTCTGCAAGCCAAGCTTGTTAGAGATAGGGGAAACTGAGGCTAGGATGGAAATGTTTATTCACCAGGATTGATCAGTCATTAGGCTCCATTGCCCTGACAAAGGAAACAGCCCTAACTTACAATCAGCCATTAGGCTCCAACACCCAACCTCATGGACACGCCTTTAATGGGCAGTTCAGCCAAGCAGCATAGGCTCAGCGCTATCATTAATTCAGGTCTGCACTTGAGTCCCCTGTGATCTTATCAGGAAGCACATAATTGTGCCACTTGGCAGGATGAACCTGGCTAAGAACTATTTCAAAAAGAACAATACTGGTATACTTAACAATAATTCTAGCAACATCTAATTTCTTTCCTGTGAAGGCTCCTATCTTTGTTTAAATTGTTCAAAGTATAACTTGAATCAGGACCAGAAAGAGATGTAAGGATGACAGAGTTATGGGGGGTGCCAAACCTAAAGTGTATACAAGTTAGTAAGAATCTTCTGTTCAAGGCCAGCTCTCATTTGGGCCTTAGCCCCAGCAGGCCAGATGCTTTAGTAAAGATCTTTTTTTTTTTAAGTTAATCTCTAAATGTGCAAAGTGATTTCACACTAGGAAGGTATATTATTTTTCATATTCATTTTATTATAATAGCATAACTCCAAATATATACTAGCTTTATCTTCCTCATTTATAAATATGCTGTAGTACTTTGTTTAGGACCAACATCTAAAGGAAGTCTGCCCAGATTTTTCCATTTTTTTAAGCAAACAACCTAAATAAAAATCTGGAGTGTTGTATTTCTAAGCAGTATTACTGATGTATTTTTTTATTTCCACTGCATCCATTGTGCCCTGGCAGTAGACTCTGACCTAGTTGCTGGGCATCCACTCACCAAGAAATCTTAATCCTCTGTCCTACGAGTTGTTTTGTGTAAGTAACCTTTTACTCGGCGAAATGGGTTGCAAACTCATTGACAGTATCATATGGATCACTTAACTACTTTAGTTATAGATACAATCTAATCATCAGACATACGAATTCTATTTGTTCCTCAGGGCTTTCACACTTGCTGTTCAGCTTTGAAGACTCTTCTCCTCTTGAATATCAAATGATTGATTTCTGGTCAGTGAATTCTCATATTGAATGTTATTTTTGCTATTACTCCATGACTATTCAATATAGTTTTCTCACTCTTTTCATCATCTACCATAATTTTTCATAACATCCTCATTACAACAGTAAGATTAATATCAAATTACTTTGTTCACATGCATTTTTCTTAATTTATTGTGTACTCCTTAATAAAATTCCACAAAGTCAGGTGTTTTTATTTTGCTTATTCATTTGTAGCAACTATAACATACCTATTGTTAAAAGTGAGGGCATGGTCACTCCGAGGTTGAGAGGAAGGATTTTATTGTAGATATGAGAGAATATATCCAGAGGCATCTGAGAGTCCAGAGCAAGGAGAGAAACTAGTAGACTAGACATGACCAGTAGTCTGAACTGGGCCATAAGAGGAGAGAGAGAGGAAGAACAAGAGAGAAGGACCAGGAGAGGGGCGACCAAGAGGATAAAGAGAGAACCTAAAGCCAAGAGAGAAAGAAAGGGGGGGTGTGGTTGAAATGATAGGGTTATATAGGACTAAGAAGCTAGGGGAAGGGAAGCCCATGAACTGTAGTTTAGGGTAGGAGTGGGGTCAGAAGATCTAGGATGCCAGCATGGATTCTGTGACAGGTTCTTGTGATGGTGAGTGAGTCTGGAGACCAGCTTGGACTTTGGTATGCTAATATGCACCACATTTAGCCATTTGTCCTGAGTTTCTTTTGGACCTGATATCACACATTATGAGCTTATGAAGTACTTTTCACTCTTTCTTAATGTTTTGTTAATGTGTTTTAAATATTACCAAAGTAGTAGATAATGAACAATATTTGTGATAGGGCTAGATCAAACATTTAATGTATTTGAGGAAATCAACAAAAATTAAAGGCACTACAATAAATATTGAGTGTTCAAAGATTGCATCATATTTGAACACTGCAGCTGCGTCACTCTCACCAACCTTCCCCTCCTTTAACTCTTCCCTTCCACCTCCAAAATTCAAGATCTCCTCTTTAGTTATTATCGTTATATGTATATACTTATGTATATGCATGTATATGTGTATGTATAAATGTAATATATATATATTATTTATTTACACATGTATATATAACCTCTTGAATCCATTTAGCTTTGCTTTTATGCACAAGTGCCCAGGGCTGATTAGTTAGTAGCAGAAAAACTGCATTGGAGTTCATTCATGGAGGTAACTCATTCTCCCTTTCAGCAGCCATTCACCTTCATCTTGGAGTGGGACTATGTGAAATTTTTTCTGTTTGTATTGGCATGCCAACTTGTGTTTTTATTTTGCTGTTCTTGTCCAGGCAACCATATCGTTGAGTGTCCATGGGTACATTTTTCCTGTCAGATCTAGGGGACACAATCTATCAATAAGTATTAGAGCACAGATGCTATGAAGGAGGAAATGGAAAGTATGAGGGAGGGCTTTAAGTGGGAAATGGGGAAAGAGGTCAAGATAAAGGTAGACCAAGGAAGGAGGAATGAAGAACACAGAATTTTTGAAAAGACATGGAGAATAATTATGATATGTTCACCTAATTATATGTTTATGTTTATTACATATAAATTTTACATCATATATGGTGTAATTCTAGGTGCTGATATTTGGCTCTGTCTTTATTGGGTGGGTATTTTGTTCCTTGGTTTCTGTTTCACTTCTGGTTTTTAGGAGAGCATGATGGCTGTAGATTGCCTGGCGAGAAATTCTTCTGGGATTCTGAGAGTGTGGCCCCTAGGGTTCCATGGGAAATAGATTTTTGGGTGTTGGGAGCTGACACTTAAGAATGGGGATGGACCTTTAGAGCCTGTTTAGAATGGAGATGGGCTAGGAAGGAGGCTTGGTGCGCCCACAAGAGGGAAGAAATAGGGTACTTCACCAGAATCTGCTTTGTCTTCTGAGAATGGAGGCAGAGCATGAGGGAGGGACCATAGCAAGTCTTCTACAGAGCTGTGGAAGACACACTGGGAATTGGTTTGGAGAAGAGGAGGAAGAGGTTAAGATATGCAGTTAGCCTTCTTACTTCTCTGATTAGACTGGCCTGTGGGTTCCCATAGAGAGCCTGTAGGAGCTGAGGGCTTAGGAAAAGCAATGACCTGGGGGAGGAAGTTAGAAGGGAAAAACCTGTGTCATCTATTGGGGATAGGGCAAAGAGAGGTGCAGGGAGGCTACAGTAGATGTTCTCCTGCAGAGCTCAAGAGTAACTGGGTGATTGGATTTGGAAAAGCAGAGGAAAAGGCAAGGCTCCGAACTTAGCCTACTTCCTGCTTCCCAGGAAAGAATATTCTGTGTCCCCTAAGAGCCATGCTTGGACTTCCTCACAAATCGCCAGTAACATCCATGATAAATCTCCTTTTGAGTTATTAGTCAAGGAAGTCTCAGAGATTTCTCAAACAGTGTAGGCTCTTGCTAACATTATTGGTTGTCTTCCAGGATTTGAAGGTAAGGCCCTAGTGATTAAAGACACCACGTGCTTTGGACGCAAAACTTGGGAGACTCTAGCTGGAACAGAATTGGAAGCCTCCCTGTGAAGTGGCTTTTATAGTATTAGTAGGTGCTATTTAAGTTGCCAGTGGAGAAAAACAACAATCCTACCCTTCTGTAACACCTGTGAGCTACAGCTGTGACTGCACTGGTGGGATATCTACAGTGATGAAATAGTGACATTTTTATCTGGGAAGTAATCAACAGCTGTCTAATGCCAAATAGGAGGGAGTTTTCTAAACTAGTAAAATTTATGTCTTTTAAATGTGTATCCTTATACTCACAGATAAGTGTGGCTTTCGCCTCTCATCTGTGAAGCTCATTTTGCAACAGATGGAGACTATTACAGAGATACACAGCTGGTCAAATTGTGGAAAATGAGTGACTGTGGGATATCTAACCCCAGTGATACATCTGCAACCCCTAAAAACTAGGGCTCAGGGAAAATTGGAGAGGAGGGGCAGAAATGTTTGTTATTAAACATTTAAATGGGTATGTGAAAAGATGCAAACATAAACTCAGACAATGGAAATGATGGATATTTAGTATAATTCATAAAGGTAGCCATGCCTTTCATTGGCATAAATTGTCAGAGTTTGAAAGGTCCTCTATCATACTTCAGTTTATCAACTTTTCCAGTGTAAAGAGATGACAGGCCAGTAATTATTATTTCCCAGTAAAAGATAAGAAAACTAAGGCTCAAATATATGGAGTATTTTTTTAAACTCGCTGTCCTAATTTATTTTTCTGTTGATGTGTCAACATACTGCAAGAAGAAGCAAAATTCTAGGATACAATCCATCAGCATGGAGAAGTCAAGGCAGCAACTTGAAACATTCGCAAATTTAGAACAAAGATGATTAATTTCCTGCAAATTTGCTGTTCAGCGCTTTCTGCTTCTTTACTCATTAAATTCAGAATCTACACTCAGTGAATCTACACCTATACTTAGCATCTTCCATGACGTGTCCACAGGCCAACCTGATTGAGACAGTATCACCTAAGACTCTCTTCACAGGTTATTCTATAGTGTGTCAAGCCAACAGTTAAAGTGACCCATCACACTTGTCAAAAGGTCATAATGAAACATTAAAACTTGGACTCCAGATGTTGTTCAGAATTAAATCCTTAGCAAAACTGATGATTTAAAAAACAGCTTGAAAGCTGTTGGTGTCTATGCTGAAGTGATATGGAATCTACTGTGTTTGAAAAAATATAAACAGAAAACAAATGAGTAATGTTAGAAGAATAGAATTAAACTAGTAGTATCAGGTGAATATGCATGAGAGCTAGTATAAAGTCCTTGCTTTAGGGATTTTGGAAAGACTAGCACAAGTGAGTCCCACATTGACATCGATTCTGAGATAGCGTTTTGATATCTACTACTGGCTAGCCTCAATATTAAGGTCTAAAAATAAGAAAGAAAGAATTGTAACCACGCTCAAGCGGAAGAGGAAGCATTCTCAAGAGAGACACATGAGTCCCCTTCTTTCTTCTATAAGACTTTTGAAATAATGAACAAAAGAATCAGAATATTCCTGAAATCTCCTTGGAGATGTAAGGGAAGATCGTGATCTGGTCTCTCATCAGACTGGTTTTTAGAATTATTAGTGACTACAGCCTAAGTCCTGTCCACTCTAGCAAGCTAAGTTTACCAAGCCATCTTTAATAAAGAAGTCAATAAAGAAAACAAGTAATACCTTAAGACCAGAGGCCTATGACTCTGCTTTGTTTGAGAGCCACCTTTGTCAGGTAAGTTGTTTATTTCCTTTCCTATACATCTCTCACCTGCTGGCATATCCACACCCACAAACTCCAGACCTGTGTGGATGGAAAACCCCTTTTGTTACAAGTTCCCTTTGCCAGGTAAAGCACATCTTCCCTCTCCTGTTCTTCTTCTTGCCTGCTACCGTCTCAATGTCCAGACCTATAATTCAGGTGTCATCTTCGCCTAGTCTGATTACTGCACATGCACCAGCCTTACATGAATTAATGCCAGTCACATTGCTCCTGCACTGGTCCAATCTAAGGCAGGCCAGATTTTCTTATCAGATACCCTACCAGAAAAGGCAGCCTACATGTCCAGGTAACAGCATAAAAATGAAAACTATATGGATATCCAAAATATTATCTCTCTCATAAAACTCACTACCTACTCCTCTAACAAATGTTCTTTAAGGAGAATGACATATATTAATCCAGAGTCACAGAATTTATAAGAACAACCATAAACTTTATTAAAAATTTAAGAAGTTTAAACAAGACTTCATTGAAGTTAAAGATGATAGCAATAAATGTCCAAGTGATGTCCAAAAGAACACAAATGCTGAAAAAACTGACAATGACAATTCAGGTGTTGAAATCAGAGTTCAGAAAAGATACAAAAATATTGCAGAGAACTCTAATTGAACTGGAGATTGAGTTAAATAACTCAATAACCCAAATCAAAACCCAAAAGAAAGCCGCAAACATACACTGGATCAAGGAGAAGATAAAACATTATGAGCCAAAGATGAAGTGGAAGAAACAGACAACACAAACAATTATTATGAAAAATATAAAAAGCACATGAAAGGAATATAAAAGAAATGTGGGACACTATGAAAAGACCAAATCTTCAAATTATGGGCATTGATGAGGGAGAGGAATCCCAGATCAAAGTATAAAATACAAGAATCACACAGAACACCAAATAGAAAAGAAGAGATAGGGCTGGAGTGATGGTTCAGTGGTTAAGAGCACTGACTGCTCTTCTGGAAGTCCTGAGTTCAAATCCCAGCAACCACATGGTGGCTCCCAACCATCTGTAATGAGATCTGACGCCCTCTTCTGATGTGTCTGAAGACAGCTGTGGTGTGCTAATATATAATAAATAAATCTTTAGAAAAGAACAGATAGTAAAATTCCCATAGGTCATAGAACACTAAATATACAGAACTAAAAAATATTGAAAGATGCATAAAACATTCACAAATCACATATAAAAAATCCTATCCTATCGGAATAACAGTTCTTCTGAAACCCAGAGGAACCTGGAACAATGCATTCAACTTCCAAAAGACTATACCTAGCAACCTAGACTTTGGTATTCAGAAAACCTGTCTGCCATAGTGAGAGGAGAAAGAAAAACTTTTCATTATACAAACAGCTGAAAATATATATGTCTACCAAATCAACTCTAAAGAGAATACTAGAAACCTACTTCCAACTGAAGACAGGAGTAAGTGCTGGAAAAAAAAAACACAAGTGAATTTCTAATTAAAACATAAAAGCATGACTGAGGACACAGTCCAGTCAAAACTGGCAAAAATTGATTTTGGCTATACATATATGTCCATAATAAATGTTAATGGTTTCAACTCCCCATTCAAAAAACAGGTGAGCTGAATGGGTTAAGAAAGAAAATCATTCTGCTGTCCACATGGAAAAAAGTATTCTGAACAAATGGGATCTGGAAGAAACCAGGCTTTGCCATTCAAATATCTGAAAAAAGGAAAAAGAAATTAAACTAAAGCTAATCAGAAGCAAAGAAGAGCACTTCATTCTAATAAAGGGAACAATTAATTAAGAAAACATGAGCTAAACAGGTATGCACTAAATATTGGTGCACTAATTTAATAAAAGCCCCACTCCTAGAATTAGATATGCAGATTATGACTACACTAATAATAGTAGATAATTACAAAATCTCATTTTCTCCAGTAGATAGGTCACCTGGTCAAAAAAACACCTTTAGAATTAAATTACATCTTAAATCAAATGATCCTACAGATATCTACAGAACATTTCATACAAATACCCAAGAATATGCATCATATCTGGAAGCCCAAGGTTCTATACAACAGAAGACATCCTGGGATACAAAATAAATATTTACAAATTCAGAAAAAATTAAAAATAATTTCATGTATCCTATCACATCTTTGTGCAGTAAAACTTAAAATTGATAGCAAGCAATTCTATACTAAATTGCAGACTCACAGAGATTAAACAGCTCATTACTTTATGAATCAGACTCCATTTGCCCAAGCAAAATAAACATCTTCTGCACAGACTAAGAAATAATCAATCAGATGCAGAGGAAGCCCACAGAATGGGAGAAAATCTTTTCTAACTCTATATGTGGCAGAGGATCTACAATGAACTCAAAAGCAAAGACTCAAAACAACGCGATTGAAACAGATAGACCTGACACCTGACCAGAGAGCTTTTAAAAAGATGGACAAAGGGGCTAAAGAGATTTCAAAAATAGTTTATTTTCTCTAGCGTTTATGAAGATGGAAATCAAAACTACCCTGAGGTTTTATTTTACTGCACTCAGAATGGCAAAGATCACCAAATAACTCACTGAGTTGGTGTGGAGAAAATGGAACTCTCTTTTATTTTTGGTGGGATTAGGTAGTTGAGTCACATTGGGAAACAAATTCTCAAAAAATTAAAATAAATCTGTCACATGACCTAAATAGATCTCTCCTTGGCATATGACCTAACGGCTTGACATCCATCTCCACAGATACTTTCTCAGTATGTTCATTGCCATTGTATTCCCAACAGCTAAGACATAGAAACAATCTAAACATTCTTAAACTAATGCAGGGATAATGAAAGTGTGGTACATATACACTATGGAATGATATTCAGCTTTAAAGAAAAAGGATATCATGGAATTTGCAAGTTAATGTACAAAACTTGAAAAGATCATATTGAATAAGATAGCCCAGACTCATAATGAGAAATACTGCACATTCTCTCATGTCTGAGGCTGCTAACTTCAAATTGACAGATATCAACATATATCATGAATAACTGCAGAAACAAGTAAAAAGAGACCATTTCTGGTAGAGGAAAGTAGGAGAACAATAGAGAGTGGGATAGCAGGGTACAAGTGATCTGGCGGGGAAAATTGGAGAAACAGGGAGGCTCTAATTATGAATAGCAAGGGATTTAAATACAGAGAAGGAGGGAGCAGAAAAATAACGATAAATATACCTGAAACAGTCACAAGGATTCACAGTATTTAAAGTCTTTCTAAATAACCTCTAAAGACTAGAAAGTTGATATATATGTCTATTTACAGTTTAAATGAAAATTTTTGATCTAGGTGCCCCATCAAACACCAACAAAAACCTCAATTCCAAAGATGAGAAGCCTTTTTTTGAATTATTCAAGATTGTTCAAAAGACTGGCAAAACATTACAAGCTATTACTATCTCCCCTGATTGCCCCCAAGTCACGAAAGATAGGTTAAGTCCTTGTTGCTAAAGTACATGTAGTTCAGACACGGGGCCCACAGTCCCCTGAGCTGGAACTGACCTGAAAGCCTCCTCATTGTATAATAACTTATGTTACCAAAAGGCTCCATGTAAGCTTCTTATTCAGCTTTGCCATCTATGAATCACACCAATGACTAGCATGGCATGAACCCCATCCCCCGCCCCAGGGTATAATAGTGTCACACATACCTTGGCAAGTAATAGACAATTCTCCAATTCCTGTTAAGATTCTCTCTACAAGAGGGAAATCATATCTGGTACCAGAAGTCTAACCAGGTACCTAGGAGTAATGAGATCATGGATCTTAGAAGAGAAGCTACAACTGTCACCTTCCCAAATCAGGATAATTCTTAACTATATTCTAAGTATTTGTACTTAATAAATATGTGTAGTCACCCCTCATTAAGGAAACCATATCCCCTGCTATTATATGTATCTTTGCCTGAAACAGCTTATATGCCTTTCTCTGATATCTATTTGCAACAGACAGAGATCTTTGCAGAAAACTACAACCAATAAAATACAGAGTTGTCGAGCCTCAAAGGACCTGTGTATGATACCAAATAGAAAGTGTCAAAATGAGAGAATATAGGGAAACAACCTCTGGTTCTATCTAAGTTGAGAGACTACTGAGTGTACTTCTTGACTTAGATAGGAGACAATATTTATCAAAACCGGGGAACACAGTTCATTCTGGCTTTGAAAATAGTCCCCCAAAGACTTCCCAACTGCCTTTCCCTCCTTACCTTACTTTTCTAGACATACCCTAGCAGGAGTTTGCTATTCTGAGCAGAGTCATTCTCGGAGAAGAGTACCCCAGATAAATGAAATAGCGCTGGCAGTCATATATCCCAGTATCCATTCATAAATTGTTTGTGTTCTCTGCACTCAGTTCCTGAGAATTTGTTGACATGAGTCAGTGCCTCTGAGCTTGTTCAACTTTGAGTGAACTGTTGAAATTGATTTGGGGGGGTGGTCTTATGAAGCAAAAACTTCATCCCTTGCTGTCATATGTTTCTCTGCCTGGAGCAGCTTATATGCCTATCTCTGACATCTCTGCTTTTCTGCAGATATTCGGTTTCTATTAGCATAATCTAAGATCACATTAGCTTTTCAGTAATGCTTTCCCACTGATGACTCACCCAGGGCTTTGGCACAATTCTAATCTTCTAACTCATTTTTTTTACTGAAACCCTTGTCAAGTAACTTGTCATCTAGAGTAGTGGTAAGGCTAACATTGGACAGCAGACATATGTGTTAGGAGGTTTGGGAGCTGAAAAAGAAAAGAACTTGAAAATGCCATTCTAACTTAATGACTTCTAAACTAGCCAAGGGAGTAAAAATGGAGCTTTGGTGTTTTTGCAAAACTTTACTGAATAGGAAGCGAGTTTTAGAGAACCATGATGAAAGACACTTTTTCCCTGTACCTTTGTAAACTCTCTCCAATGCCTTTGAACAATGTAATGACTCTATTTTCATTTATTGATGCCCAGCAAAGTAATGTTATTTGTATACCAATCATTCAGAATAAAGGCTTCACTGCTGACTGAATGTTTTGTCTTGCAGTCCTTTGGAATTCTGGTCCCATGTAAGTAAAAGTAGAACTTTAGAAAAAGGTTTTCTAGAAAATACCAATATACGGAATTTATCTACTTATTCTAATGCAAGTAGTATCTTAGCTATACATTTCTACTGAAGTGGCAAAGCACTATGACTTAGGGAACTTATAAAAGAAAGGGCTCGATTTTAGGTTAGGTTCTTCAAAGGGTCAGAGCCCATGACATCAGAGCAAAGGCATGGTGGCAGGAATATTTAAGAGCTTACATCTTGATCCAGAAATAGAAGACACAGAGAAACATTAGGAATGACCTAATTGAAACCCAAAAACCTGTTACCAGTGACACACCTCCTCTAACAAGGCCACATCTCCAAATCTGTCCAAAAACAATTCCACAAATGGGGACCAAGTATTCAAACACTTAATCCTATAGGTACTATTCCTGTGTAAACCATCACAAGTGGCATCTGGCATTGATATGCTGGTGTCTTTCTCTAAAAATAAAACAAAATCCACACAAACAGCAGATGATACCCCAATCTTAGTGTCAAAAAAGAACACACAAACCAGTTTCATTGCTTATTGTATGGTGAAGGAATGATAGCTGATCCCTTTCACTAACTCAATTATGCAGTAGAGTAGTTCAGATTATTCATATGAACACCATCGTAATGTCAGTTTCAAGTTTAGATGTGATATTTACTTGTGGAATGATAACAGGTTCCTTAACATTTTAAGATTTTGACTATTAAATCAAGTTAATGCTGCCCTGTTTATTAAGCTAGCTATGAAAGTTTACTAAGACACTGTGGTCAGGTATCTACAATAGACTTGGTCCTTAGTAGAGGAAACTTATCATAGTTACTATTGTTTACTAATACTTTAACTTAAAAAACAGATGAAGAACATTTTAATCTATCAAATATAAAACATTATTTGTTGCTTACAAAAACCTTAATATATAATCAAATAGAAAGAAATATTTCTTCAGTGAAGTAAAAGAAAATCACAGGTGGAAGGACAACTCAGAAAAGGAATTCTTGTATCTGTTTTATCATGACACTGTTCCAAACAAGATTCTTAAACTAACAACAACCTCTGGATTTCTCATGAGAAACCTCCTTTAAACAGTTTTTCAGGGTATTCAAAATGGTTCCCAAAATAATATAGATTATTGATGTGGCTCCTTCACTGCCTCTCAAGGGTTGACTGTGGGACCCTATTGCTGAATGTACCATACACTTGGGACACACAACTCAGATGATATGATATAAATCTAACCTGGACAACTCTTTCCTGTGCTCTAGCTTCCATGTTCCCTGAAAACACTATAGTGGCTGCCAAGGGAAATCAAGAATGAAACAGTCCTACCTAGCTCCTATACTTAGGAACTGTGACAATGAATAGCACAGCAAGATGCACATAAAAGTACAATGAATGGCAATAGACCTTGGTGGTGACCAAAAGTTGTCTAAATAGACATTAGGTCCACTCAAGCAGGAAGGATACTGTGGTAAGGTCATGGACTTTAGCAAAGTATCTGTTAGGTCCTTTCCAGACCAACATAATCCTTTCTATATTCTAAATTTTATCCTTATACCTACAAATAAGTGTAGCTATCACCTAACAAAGAAACTTCTCTTTACAGCAAATGGAGATTATGGAGCAAACAAAAATTGGATATAATGCAGAGAACAATGGATCATGGTGAGTCCAGCTCCAACAGACACTTCTACACTGAATCCTGGCTTAGGGGACAACGTGGAAGAGTGGGCAGATATATTGGAGGAGTCAAGATGTCTGCTGTGAATCAGGCTGCCCTAGAAATTACTGCAAAAACAAGACTGTGACACAAGTAATGGCAAAGGATATTAAAATATAGAAGAAAGAAATTTTTGTAAGGTCACCCACCTAGACAAAGAATTGTGGCCAACTAATGACTTCTGGGAAAGGGAGACTTAGTCTCTCCCATGGATGAGCCACCTTATTTTTCAAATGCAGAATGGTCAGCTCTGAAATCATGTTAAATGTAAGCTAGTTTACTTCACACAGGAGTTCCAAGCCAACCTAGACAATATAGTGAAGTACAGGCCAGCAAGGACTAGACAATGAGACCTTCTCTCACAATCAGCCATACCAATAAACTAGTCTGTTTTAAGCAGAGTATTTTTGTACATCCATTGGACATGATCCTGTGTTGCTGAAGTATGTTTTATAAAACTGTGGATTGTAAATTGACTGCACTAACCACGAAAGTTTATTTTCTAAAAGAAAGAAATAATGTATGCAGTGTATTTGAAAAAAAAAAAGAACCAAAATTGGTGGGCATTAGTGTAAGGTGGTCTTCAAACAGTAATGCATGGGAATGGGAATGAAAACGTTAAGAAAAAAACACATCCTGGCTGGCACTTTGATTTTGAATACTTTCTATTTGAAGTAAACTAGCTTACATTTAACATCTGGGTTTGAGCCTCCAAACCTATGCAAATGTGGAGAGAGCGAAGAAATGTCACAGTATTGTCCTCTGACTTGCAGTCATCATGTGGACTCTCTCTCTCTCTCTCTCTCTCTCTCTCATGCACACACACACACACACACATACACACACACACACACACACACACACACACACACACACACACACTCCCATTTTTTTCAGAGCCTTCTGGGAATGCCAGGAATGACACATTAAGATGAGGCTTGGGCATGGGGACTGTGACAGTTCCCATCCTTACCCTACATGCCCTTGAGGTAATTTTCTATAGACATACCCCTGCTCTGGTATGGATGAATGTGAAAACACTGACTCCATTGTTTAGAGTGGCTCATTCCCACCATATTTTCAGGCAGTCATATCCAGAAAACTCTAGACTCATGTCTATCCTATAGGGCCAGCATTATGAAGTTTGGATCCTTGTCCTAGTAGATCTGGAGGTCAAAGAGTGAGATGCAAGCAGCAGAAGAGTTTGGCAATCAAAAAAGAGTTCTTTTTTTTTTCTAAAAATGTATTTTTTTTTAAAAAAAAGATGTATTTATTTTATGTATGAGTGCTCTAACTGCATGTATACCTACAGACCAGAAAAGGGCATCAGAACTTATTATAGCCATCAAGTGTTTGATGGAGATTAAACTCAGGACCTCTGGAAGAGCAGTAGGTGCTCTTAACTACTGAGCCATCTCTCCAGCCCCCGCCCCCACCAAACAATGTTCTTAATAGTACTAAGACAGCATTCAGTCACTAGGGATACCTAGTAGCAAGTCTTCTTTGTTTGAATGATATTGATACCTGCAACTTACTCTAGAGCCTCTCATATTTATCTCTTCTATTGGGCTCACCTACCTCAGAATGCATCCTTGAGTTTAGAATAAGTTTGATCTTGAAAAACTAAAAACAAAGAGGGTAATATTTCACTGTAAGAACACCAAACCTCAATACAAGCAAAGTGTAGAAACAATTTGGTCAGAATATAGAAATTTAAACTAAAAAAAAAAAATCATCTTGCAACTAGATCTATTTTTACAAATTGAGGTAATTGACTTGAAGTGCCTAATATTAAGGCATTTATAACCATCTCCCAAGATTAGGGTCTATGACAAAGGAAAAGTAACCCCTCTGATAACATAGGTTATACTTTATGTCTAAATGCCTCTTCCAAGAAGAAAACAAAAGACAATAGAACTCAATGACTTCCCGTCATGGAAACCCTCACCACCTCTGTGTTTTCATATTTATATTGAGTTATCCAAAAGAAAGCTTATTATTATACAATGCTGAATCAAAATTCTTGACAAAAACAACTTAAATGAATCGTTTATTTTATAGTTCAAGGGTATAGTCCATTAAACTGGGGAAGTCATAGTGGCTGGAGCCTGAGGTTGCTGGGCACATTGAATTTGCAGTTAAGAAGCAGAGAGATAAATACACATGTTCAAGTCAGTTTCTGCTTTTCATTCAGCTCAGGACTCTGACCCATGAAAGCATACCACCTCCATTTAGGATGTCCCTTAAAGAAATACAGGAAAACACAATCAAACAGGTGAAGGAATTGCATAAAGCATTCCAAGACCTAAACGTAGAAGTAGAAACAATAAAGAAAACTCAAATGGAGGCAACCCTGGAAATGGAAACCCTAGGAGAGATGTCGGATTTACAGATCTAAGTATCACTAACAGAATACAAGAGATAGAAGAAAGAATCTCAATAGGAGGAAAAGCCCTTGGTCCTGTGAAGGCTTGTTTCCCCAATGTAGGGTAATGCCAGGGTGTTAAGGTTGGAGTGAGTGGGAGGAAGTGGGAGCATCCTCATAGAAGCAGAGGGAGAGGGAGGGGGTATGAGAGAGGGGGGAAAGGGGATAACATTTGAAATGTAAATACATAAAATATCCAAGACAAATAAAATTAAAAAAAGAAGAGATTGATACAACTGTCAAAGAAAATTCATAAGGTAAGAAACTACTTTGGATTTTAATATCCCAACATAACCTATAGACAAAGGGAGCTGATACTCTCATCAAAAAATGCCATACTCCATGACAAAATAAGAAAGGAATGAGAAAATATCATTTCTTATGTATCAACAGGTTACTTGAGGATTTTATGAAATTCATCAACCATGATGCCCCACCCTCAAGCTATTTTCAGGCATTTAATTAGCCAGGCAGTCTCCAATTTCTGTAAAAAGCTTTAGAAACTACAGATGGAATTTGACCCGGCCGACTCAGTTGTTAAAACATTGACTTCTCAATGTTCGACAATTGAGATATGATGGAAGATAAAAAGATAATAAAAGTGAGAAACAGGTCCAATGTGATTATTTTTATTGGTTATTTTCTTTATTTACATTTTAAATGTTATCCCCCTTCTCAGTTTCCTCTCTTTTACCCCTCAACCCACTCCTTCCCCCTGAGTACATGAGGGTGCTCCCCCACCAACCTGCTCACTCCTGCCCCACTGCCCTACCATTCCCTTACACTGGGATATTGAGCTTTCACAGGACCAAGGGTCTCTCTTCCCACTGATGTACAACAAGGCCATCCTCTGCTACATATGTAGCTGGAGCCATGGGTCCCTCCATGTGTATTCTTTGGTTGGTGGTTTAGTCCCTGGGAGCTCTAGGGGGTCTGGTTGGTTGATATTGTTATTTTTTTTCTTATCTTGCTCTTTTCCTCTTTCAGTTTAGTATTATCCAAACCCTAAGGACAACTCATATATTTTTGATTTTTATACTCTTTAAGGAGATTCAGCATTGAGTTCTTCATGGATTCATCTTTAGGACTAACTGGTATGGATACAATAGTTTAAGCCTTTACAAACTAAAAGACGAAAAGACATGTTAATTGCTTCATGAACTTTCTATACACTTTTGGTTTGAAGGTAAATTTTCATCCAGCCAGGGTAAAGGTGAGCATTTTTTTTTTGCTAAGTAAATAGTAATTGTATGCTCCATTTGAATAATTCTTTGTGTTAAGTGTGATGGTGGATACAAGACCACATTTTGATAAAATTACATAGAATGTAGAACATTTCCCAATACAAAGTACACATCCTGCTGAGGTAGCCTGATTAAAGCAGGTGGACTGAATCACTGTGTTTAATTTCTATATTACATACACTATAGTCTTTTCTATGCAATTAGTTCAATTTGTGAGTTGTACTATTCTGTGTTCTATTACTGTGATAAAACACTAGGACCAAAAGCAACTTGGAAAGAAAAAGGATTATTTGATTTACATATCACTTACAAGTCACAGTCACTGAGGGAAGTCAAGGGAAGAGGAACCTGTACGCAGGTACAAAAGCAGAGACCATAGAGGAATGTTGCTTGCTGACTTCTTTCTATTGCTTCTTCTACCTGTTTTCTTATATAACCCAAGAGCACTGGTTGAGGGGTGTCATCACCCACAGTTTGATAGATCCACCCACAACAGTCAAGAGAGAATACCCTAGAAACAGCCCCCTAAACAAATCTGATAGAGACAATTCTGAAATTGAGGTTCTCCCACTTTTAAAGATGAGTTTAGTCTGTGGCAAGTTGACAAAAATGCCCCCGTCCATCCAGATATTAATGGATAAAGAAAATATTGTTTAGTCCTGCTGGGACTAGATGCCCCAGGGTGGGATGGTACGTAAGGGGAGGGGGCAATAGGTTGGGACTGAGGAGAGATGAAGGAAGGATGCTGTGATTAGGATGTAAAGTCGATAAAAAATTTTAAAAAGAAACTAGAGTCTATTCATCCATGATGAAAAAATTAAATTATGTCATTTGCATGTAAATGGATTGAAAGGGGGGAACACTATAAAGCGAAACAGGCAAGACTCAGAAAGCCACAGTCATGTAATAGAAACACGACCTGAAAACTAGCTTCATTTGGATGTCTATTTGGTATCAATTTACATGCATTCTAGGTATCTTGAGCATAATAGTTTCAACTGACATTTTTATTGATTATTTTTTGTACTTGGATAATGTTAATCAGTCTTTATAGTTTTTCCCATAGCTGAAGGATCTGGTCACTTCTTACTTAGTGTATAGTTATCATCCTGATCCAAGTCACAGTCATCTTCTGAATTTTTAAAATGAAGATGGTTTCCATAATTCTCAACACAAAAATCAGAGTGTTCTATTTCCTTCAAAGCCCTTAAAATGTATCTCAAGTCCGGAAAAAAAGAAACCTGTCTTATCTATAACCTGCAAAGTTTCTAATTGTTACCAACCTGGTATCTGGGTGCCTTCATCTATCCTGTTTGGTCACTCTACTCTTTCATAACTAACTTCTATGCAGTTTCTTTAATATGCCAGGTACCAAGCTGACACTTTTAATCCTAGCACATGGGAGACAGACGCAGGAAGATCACTGTGAGTTCAAGGACAGCCTGGTCTACAAAACTAGACTAACTAACTAACCAACTAACTACCTAAATGCCAGGTACCTGGTACCCTTTCTTTGTGGGAAGATGTCACAGGTAAGGCAGTACAAGATAGAATGAGGCCTGTCGTTGGACAAGAAGGAAGGATGGGTGTGAGAAAAGTTTGAGGGAAGGGGTGGAGACTGGAATGGAAAAGAGGAAGAGACGAGGAGACTGCAGGTAGCCGCGGGGAGAACATGGAGGCTGATGTTAAGATTTCACGCTGTACTTTTATAGGTTGTTGTGAATATTCTTAAGGGATGGATGTGTACAGGGCTTTGTATGTTTAGGTGGACAATTATACCTTATCAATTGGATCAGAGGTTATTGTGTTGTGTGTTCTTTCATGTGGCGATTTAAGTTTAAGAGAGTATGTGTACTCTTCAAGCTTTGAAGTTGTTCAACACATTGGATACCTCCTATAATAGAATATTTTGACATAGTATGAGTCTTATACTCTAAAGCTGTAAGAAGTAAACTTGCATTTTCTCACCAGATAATGGTGGTTGAAACTCTAGTATCTATCATGTGCCTCCTATTCCCAGATATATGCTTTATGAACAGTTTTTAGGTTGGGTCTGAGCCTTATTTTTGTACTTTAGAATTTTACCATTACAATGTGAGTATGTATGTCCCTATTCATATAAGTAAAAAATCCCATAAATCATCTAATTTTTCTAAAAAGATATTAAATATAATTTGGAAATAAGAAACAACAGTTTTGCTTTCCAAGCATGTTATGACCTTTCACTCATATCCACCAGTTTATGGACGCTCAACATTTACACAGGAAATTAAAAAAGACATTATTTTGGTATAGAATTTTTTACACTTCACCAATGATTACAATGATTATTTTCTCCATCTATGTTGAGAGAGAGGTGGGGGGAGAGAGGGGGAGAGGGAGGGGAGGGGAGGGGAGAGGGGAGGGGGAGGGGAGGGAGAGAGTTAATAGTATACTTCCAACTGTATTGTATATCAGGAAAACAGCTTAGCCCAGTGGCCCTGAGACCAGTGCTTCTTTTCACCTGACTCAGAAGATAGGAAGAAAACAGCTCTTTATCCTCTATTTACAAGGAGTCTGGAGGGATCTTAGGGAAGGTCTCCTGTGGAGGCAAATTGGAAGTGTGGTCCCACTGGCTGTTAGTTACAGAATAACAAAATGATAGTCTTTACCTCTTTACACCTCCTGGCTATACTTATAAGACTGCTTCTCTATAATTCAAAAACTTTAAAGAGTTTGATCGCAAACACCACCATAAATAAACACAAGAAATGTGAACTCATCACTTCCATAAAAAAACCTTTCATTATTTTCTGTCACTCCTGCATGTTACTATAGCTCATGGCACATAGGTATAGGTTTACTATAGCATTTCTTTACCATAATACACTCTAATGGAATATATGTCTGTTTTTTATATTTGACATATGAAATTGCTCAATGAATATGATATAAATTATCTGAATAATTATATATAATCTGTATTGAAAACTCACTAAGTTCTAGGAATTGTTCAAAATTCAAATCTAATTAATAATCCCAATCATATTAGGTAAGTTTTGAGACATTAACTCTTCTATTTTAGAAATGAGGATGTGAAGGCAAATCACTACATTTTTCAAGATCATTAGGAAAATTACCTATGTTTTGTTTGATTGTTTAAGATCTTGTATAGCGAAAGGACTGTTAAACACTAATGAGTTCAGATTCCCCAACCAACTTGTAAAGGGCAAGATGAGTCATGGTAGGTATTAAATGACTCTAGACATAAGGAGCATTGGGTCCTGTAGGGTTGGGGCAGGTGTTATGCTATCAAGATTTTAGTTCTCATGGCTCTATATTTCTTGGTTCTCCATTTTGACATCCTCCAAATGTTTTTTCAAGACCTTAGGCTGTAGCTCAGTATGGACTGAACTTACTGGCTGGCAGAAGTCAAGATTCACACATTGCTGAGAATCTGCAGTAGTATGTACTGCTTGATTCCAGAGTCATTTTGTTTGCTAAGATTCAAAAAGAAAAAGATTATTTGGAATCAAGGTAGTATGTTCCCTCCTCAGCTCCGGGGATACCCTAATTGATAACTCATATGGCTTTTTGACCTGCAAGGGCCAGAAAACATAAGTCATCATAATTGGCATGGATCAGCGTTTGAATTTTCCTCCCATTGAAATGTGTGTGTGTGTGTGTGTGTGTGTGTGTGTGTGTGTGTGTGTGTGTGTGTGTGTGTGTGTGTAGATATGATACTGTAGATAAGATAAAAACAGCAGCACTCCCAGGGCTGCCACCACTCCCCTAGCTCAGGCCCCAGTACAGGTTTAGCCACAGCATTCGGGCCTACTCCCCTGTTGCAGCTGTCTCCCTCCTGAGAAAGCAGAAAATTAATGTCCTTGGAGGAAGGCCCCACCCTAAGCTATGAGAAAGAGATAACTAAGTGTTCCCAGCAGTAGAAAAGAGACATAACAGGTCTGGTCAGCCTGCAGCAACAAGAAAAGAACACACTGATCACTGATAACAGAATAAGTTATTCTTCCCAGGTCAAAGAGGTCCTTTTGCAGATGTATGCTTTTTTTTCCTTTTTTGCTAACATTTAATACCAAGGTCTGGATGGCCCAGCTTGCGAATTTTCCTATATAAACCCTAAGCCCCTAGGCCCAAGTGTCATATTCCTAACCTTTGTATGGGGGTGGGGGTTGCATCACGAGTTCAAATTCAAATTAAAAAAAAAATACTTGCATGGGAGTTGTGGTCCCTGGTGGTCTCTTGGGGTTCTCAGGAACTGGGCATAACAATACACAAGTCTACTCACTCCTTGCAGGGAAATTGTGACAGGCCAAAGAAATAATTTCACCAAATTCTAACTTGTTGGATGTGTTTACTGGGATTACTAACAGGAGTATAGGTGAGAGGTTACTCTCAGAAGAAATAACCTAAAAACAGCTATGTCACTGAAAGTCCCATCAGTGATAGTTTATGTAAGCTTCAACCATGATGCTCTCTGCATGGCTTATAGACAGCTCAATATATCTGAAAATCTTCTCTCAGCAACAGGGCTGGTCAGTCTCTTTCCCCCAGATGTTCTTTACTATTTCTATAACCATGGGGAGAGATCCTTGTAAATGTTACAAGTTTCAGATTTCCTAGATGTATAAAATTTCCCTCATAAGTTCTCCTGTAAGAAATGATATTACTTGGAAGAAGCTGTACTATAATGGGCATGATTCTCTTTCCCAAGCATGACATCAATTTCCTCCCTGTAAATGGAAAGGACACCAAAGAAAGAGGCACTTATTTTGCTACAATATGAAATAAGAGAATTTCTTTCTTCTTTTCAGAGTCAAGGCATCAACTGAATATGACCTTGGTCTCCACTAGAGTCCTAGGTCTTCTGGAACAGGAAGCCATGAAAGGAACAAAGGAATGCCTCAAAACCAGAAAATCTGATCTTGGAGGTCTAGTATTAATCATACAGGAAACATCTCTTGGAATCTTATTACTTGGTAATGGAGACACATAAAAAACATTAAACAGTCAACACTTTTGCGGGGAAGGGATGCTTTTGCTAGGTTAACATAAATGTAACAAGAGACAGTACTTTAAAATCAAGAGAGAGTAGTTGTATAAGTTTGTGCTTTCACCAGCAGTGGAGGAGTCCCTTGTTGCACATCTCCAGCATTTGTTGTAGATTTGAGTTTTTGATCTTAGGCATTTTGAGTGATGTAATATGAAATCTTAGAGTTTAGATTTTCATTTTCCTTATGACTAAGGATATTGAACATTTCTTTAAGTGCTTCTAGGTCACTTGAGATTTCTCTGTTGAGAATTCTGTTTAGCTCTGTACCCTATTTTTAATTGGGTTACTTGGGTTTGTTGATGCCTAATTTCTTGAGTTTTGTTTGTTTTGTTTTGTTTTAATATTGATGGTGTCCTTAGTCTTGCAAAAGCTTTTTAGTTTCAAGAGGTCTCATTTAATAGTTGTCGAGCTTAGTGCCTGAGCTATTGGTGTTCTGCTCAGGAAGTTGTCTTATGTGCCAATGCATTCCAGACTATTCCATACTTTCTCTTCTATGAGATTTAGTGTGTCTGGTTTTTATGTTGAGGTCTTTGATCCATATGGACTTGAGTTTTGTGGGGGATGATAGATATGGGCCCAGGTTAGTCAACAATTCCAGTGTGTGGGGGGGCTGTTTCTGACCCTGTTGCCTGCTGTTGGATTCCCTTCCCCTACCTGAACTGCCTGACTGGAACTCAGTGGGAGAGGAGGTGCTTAGTCCTTCTGAGATTAGGTTCTCCAAGGTGGTATGGTACCCAAGGGGAGCTTTGCCTTCTTTGAGGAGAAGGGGAGAGGGAATGGGGTGAGGGACTTGCAGGGGGAGAGCCGAGAGAAGAGGAGGGAGGGAGGGGACTGCAATTGACATGCAATGTAAGTAAAAAAGTAGATTATGGGGAAAAACGAACAAGAGACAGTGGCTTGATATGTGTAGGCCTGAAACAAAGTACAAAGGAATTATATGTGAAAACAACCCATGAAAGAACATTATGAAACACCACAGTTTCTTAAGCCAATTAAGAGTATAGTGAATCCTCTAACCAACTGACCACTTACTGGGAAAGACTCTTGATGCCAAGACAAAGCAGGGTAGGATTTTCAAAGTGGAAGCACAGCAATCACATTACACCAAGTGCTAGATGAAGGGATTTTTACAATGTAACCTTTGATCTTGCAAACCATCCTACAAGCCATTCCTCCAGAAGAACCAAACTATTTGTACATATCAGGACTCTCTCTCAACAGGGAATGAGCCATTTCTTTACAAGCAAATGTGGCTTTTAAGTGGAGGAGGAATCAGGTGAGGGCAACCTGACCCTTTCTAAGTCCTTTCAATTGTCTCAAAGAGCTCAAAGAAGGGGGCATATATACCTTACCACAAGCACCAATGTTGTCACCTTGATATCACTTTGATCTCTCCTAGATTCCTAGGTCTATTAGAACAGGATATAAGGTGTCTGCACTCAAACTCTTCCTTTTATTTTTAAATTATATTTTTAAAATAACTTACTAAGTCGTGGGTTTCCATAAGATTTTTCATAACTTTTCCCCTGTGTTCTAACTACTGATTTTTGACACGTTAATTTTGTGTCCTGCAGTTTTGCTGAAAGTATTTATCAGTTGTAAGTGCTTTCTGGGATTTCTTATGTGTATAATCATGTCGAATACAAATAAGATTACTCATATTTTTTCTTTCCTGTTGGTATCCATTTTATTGTTACTTTTTCAAATTATTGCTCTAGCTAAGACTCGAGCACAACACTGATTAAGAATTGGAGAAAGTGGTTTTGTCTTGTTCCTGATTTAATTGGAAATGCTTTCAGTTTTCCCCACTTAATATAATGTTTACTATAGTTTTGTCATATATGGCTTTCATTTTGTATCATGTGGTCCTCTCTAGTTTTTTCAAGACGTTTACTACAATAGAATGCTGAATGTTGTCACAAAGCCTGTTTCTATCAAGATCATCATGTAATATTTGTGGTTGAGTCTATTTACACAATGTATTACAATTATAGATTTGTTTATGTTGAAGAACAGTCTGTCTGGAAATAACCCAATTTGGTCATGGTGAATGATTTTTTGATATGTTCTTCAATTCAGTTTGCAAGTATTTTATTTAGATGTTTTACATCCACGTTCTTCTGGGAGATTGATCTATAATTTTCTTTTAAAATTGTTACAATGTTTTGTAGTTTAGTATATTTACACAATGTATTTAAATCTTTTCATCCCTGATTCCTGTCTCTTATTTCCAATTCCAGTTGAAATTCTTCTTCCCAACAATTTCAGTTCCTATTTTCGTGTGTGTGTGTGTGTGTGTGTGTGTGTGTGTGTGTGTGTGTGTGTGTGTGAATTTAATTTTGTCTGAATGTGGATGGCCATTATTTCCTGGAATAAGGGCAAATTTTCTACCATTATAGAATATAACTCCCTTCTTTCAACACCTGTTAACTGCCAATAGTTCCTCAGGAAGGAATGTAGCTTCATGGGTCCCTCCATGATCTGTGATGCAATGTTCCTAGGATCAATCATGTGCATGTCTTCTACAGATAACCATGGCTCCAGCAATTTCATGAATATAGTGGCTGTTTCATATCCAGAAGATTTTTTTCAGTATATCTCACAATTATTCTTCCTCCTCTTCAGTGAGTTATAGAGTGGCTGATATAAGTGTCCAGTTTAAACTCAAACACTCCACCACAACTTATTTTTGGCACATTGGCTAGTTATGCATTTCTGTACTAACTGCTACTCTCTACAATAAGAGGCTTCTCTGTTTAAAACTTAGTATAACACTAATGTATGGGTATGACTATACTTATATAGAGGGCAGTTTGAAACCTGATCAAAACAATAGCAATTGGTTTGATTCTAGATTCTATGACTTCCATAATAGATTATTGAGCAGGTTTGCAGAACCAAGAATCACTTCTTATTGTTTACGTATCATGCAATCAGAAAGTGATTGGCCAAGCCCACACAAGTAATGCAACAATTCTACTAGAGAGGACATTTCTTGCCTGGCGTGCCATTGTTACAGTTTGCCAAATTCACCACAGGTGTACCTGAAGGCTACCCAGCAGAGAGCAGGATTTCAACTCTCTTCTAGCTTGATATCCATAACCTATGGCAAAGTGTGCAATGTCTTCAGCAATAGGGCCCTATAATCAAGTTCTGCTGGGACATCAAGACCAGTAGCCTGTACTGTTTGGGGGTCCTCTGGGACCTCTCTGATAAAAAAATATCAGAGGCATTCCCAATACCTGATACTGGGATTTTCTTTAATAATCCACAAATTCTGAGAGGAACATTATCTATTCATGGAGATACTCTCCATTCAAACTTTATAGGTATATAAATGTATATTATATAATATATAGATATATAATTATATTTTTGTGTGTGTGTGAGTGTGAGTGTGTGTGTGTGTGTGTGTGTGTGTGTGTGTGTGTGTTGATGCACAATTCCCAGAACATGCACGTCAGGGATCAGAAGACAACTTTATAGAGTTGATTCTCTCTGTTCACCTTTATTTGTATTTAGGGCTCTAATTCAGGTCATCAGGATTGTGAGGTTTCATACCCGAGTCTCTGTTAATACAGCAATTCTGGAAAAATGTAGTCAGGTTGCTCCTCAATCAACTATGTATTTAGTTGAGGGGTGGGGATGGAGACCAAGTTTAACCATCATTGATGAGTAGTCTGATATGCTCAGTCACACCTATGATGCCATCATAAAATCACTTGAGTATGTGTTTCAGGGAGCATTCAGGTTGGTGAAACACAGAGGTTCTGGGTAAATGACACATCCCAAGGGGTTGTGGCAGCTCCTACCCCTCTCTCAGTTCTACCTTTATTGTCTCTTCCATCAGGCTGTGTACGGTTGTATCTCTTGTCAATTCATTCCAGAGTTTTGTCAGTCATCCTAGTGAGCTACTGAAACTGAGGAGGGACAGTGGGAAACCTTGAATAAGGAACTGTGAGGACAGAAGGGTGGGTGGCCTAGGCACAAACTTATAAGGGTCACCAGAAGTCAGAGCAATTTTGTGAGTCTGAATCTACAGTCTATAATCTCATATACTATATGCTAGCATATAGTGTAGATGGTATATAGGCTATGTGCTTACTATGGGTAATTCATGTTAGAAAAGAATTGAACTGAATTGTTCGATACTCCATTGATACTGGAGAATCCAAAAATGTAAGCTGGATGTCCAAAGATAACTGTCATCCTTCAAAGAAGCCAGCTATTGAGGATAGGGCCAGTGAGCACAGCAGGGTTGGGAGTATGCAGATGCTATGTATGGAGCTGGATGATGTAAAGCTGGATGCAGAGGAATAGCGACAGCTTCTGTCACAGCAGTTCAATCCTCTTAACAAAAATTTAATTCTGGATTTCAATGTCCTCTGATATGCCACAGGGTATCCATTAATAATTGTGGGCACATACTAGCCTGAGCTATGGGTGGGGCTAAGAACACATTATATATTTTAAATTTTATTTATTTTAATTTTATAAATATGTGTAGAAGGCAGAAGTTACAGATGGTTTTGATTTGCCATGTGGATGCTGGGAATTGAATCTGGGTTTTCTGGAAAAGCAACCAATGCCCTTAACTGTTTTGCCATCGTTCTAGCTTCTAGATTATATTTTTAGTAAGTTTATAAAATAATAGGTTTCCATATGGCATTTTCATACATCCTTAGTTTTTGTTACTTTGACCACCTTCAACATTCTCTTCTCCATTCTGTCACTCACTTCCCGGCTTAGGCCACCAGGTTTCATTCCCTCCTCCACATTCATGAACGTTGTGTTTTACTACCATTTTCTCTTAAAGCTTCTTCTCCCAGCCATCTGGTGGCATCTATAGTTCTATACCTTATTGCCACTTAAACACACTTCTCTTAAATTTCATAACTACTATCTATATGTAAGGGAGAGCATGAAACATTTGTCACCTTGGACCTTTGTTATTTCACTCAGCATGTTTTCTAGATACATTATCTTCTCTTCAGTGCTGAATAAAATTCATTGTGCATATATAACACATTTTCATCACTTATCCATTTATTGATAGACACTGAAGCTAATTCCATTTCCTAGTTATCATGAATATAGCCACAAATAATCTGAAAGTTCAGGTATTTCTATAGTGGGAAGTAGACACTTTTGTGATGCCCAGGAGAATCTTACCTTTTTTACTGTGTGTCAGGGTTTGGTAATGTTTCTTATTGCCCTATTTTATGAAATAGTTTGCCAAACATTGATGCTCTAACAAAATTTAGCAGTGAATCCAGGTGAACCATATTTTTTCTGAAGATATTTTTAAGTTATTGTTTAAATACATTAAGTCATTAATCTTTGTTTGAGTTCAGACATTTATCTATTTCTTTTAAGAATGTGATCGACTACCTTACACATTTGCCTCCAGCTGTTTCTCAAAATGATGGCCTGCACCCTCAAACCAGAAGTCAAAACACATTCTTAAGTTCCTTCTTGCCATATATTTGGTCACAACAATGACAAAGGTGTCTAATATATGTAATTTCCATTTTCTGTACTGTTTATATATTTTCTACTTGCTGATGTTCTGTCTATTTATTCCATTAGGTGGTTGGAGTAGAATAATAATTTCCTAAATATAGCCATGAGTTTTCTTAAACTTCTCTCATCTTTTGCTTTAGGAATTTCATTAAGGATGTTTTTCAGTGCATATTATTGTGAAATTATTGGCTTCCTTGCATGTTGATGCTTTTAGTATAATAAAAATGTAACTTTTTAGTACAATTCAAAGAATTTTGGAAATATACTTTTTAATATCTGTATAATATAGTCAATTCAGCTTTCATGATTCTTTATTTGGCATGTCTTCTATTAATTTTTATTAGTATTTTTAATATATACTATTTTATCATGTTTTCTCTTTCCTAACTCCTTTGACACCGTCTCACCTTTTCTACCTACTTAATATCATTTTCTCTCTCTCTCTCTTTCTTTCTTTCTTTCTTTCTTTCTTTCTTTCTTTCTTTCTTCCTTCCTTCCTTCCTTCCTTCCTTCCTTCTCTCTCTCTCTCTCTCTCTCTCTCTCTTTCTTTCTTTCTTTCTTCCTTTCTCTCAAAACAAAACAAAATCAAGAGCAAAAATCAAGAGTAAGAAAGAGTAAGAGAAAACAAAACAAACAAAATGAAACTAAATCCTACCCTTGACAAAAGTTTGGAACCTGATTTGTGTTGGCTGACTGCCCTTGGACATGGCGCCTGAGCTGGTATGTGATTAATATACCAATTGGTCCTCCACTGAGAAAAACCAATTTTTCCTTTACCATCAAGTATTAATGACAGATAACTTCTTGGTTAAAAGTGGGGATTTTGTGTCCACTTTCCCTTCTCAGTCTTTGAATTCTGTGTAATTAGAACCTGTATATGTCTTATTCAAGCTGCCACCCTCTTCCTGTTCACTATTAGTCCTGTTGAGTCTGGAAGATGCTGTTTCCTTGGAGTCATCCACCACCTCTGGCTCTACAGTCTTTCCACCTTCTCTTCTTTATAGATCTCTATTCCTTGAGAGAGAAAAAAGTTTTGATGAAAAGAGTCCATGTAAGACTGAGTTTTTATGAGGGGGGCAGTAAGGGGGATCGTTGGGGGAGGGGAGGGGATGGAGGCTTATGGACAGGAAACCGGGAAGGGGAATAACATTTAAAATGTAAATAAAGAAATATATCTAATAAACATTAAAAGAAGAGGTATACATACATAAAATATCCCAATAAAAATAAAAGTAGAGACCGAGGTTTTAAAGACTTTCACTCTCTGCACACTGTCCAGTTGTGAGTTTCTATGTTAATTTCCATCTATTGCAACAAAGCTGCTAAAATGGACAAGAACCTGAGACTAGATAGGTTATGGACCTAGGGGAAGACCTAATACTATTATTCTGATAATACATGCTCATATGCAATAAAACTACTCCTAGTGAAACATTGCTATTGCCCCAGATCATTCCCTCAGTCAACCCTCATCAGAGAAGCCGCTATTACTTTCAATTCACCAATATCATGATATAAATAATGAAATTCTTATAGACCAAACATTATTATATCACAATTTAAAACATTTCTTCCAATTAGCGAGTTAGCTGTCAGTTTGTGTCTCCTAGTGACATCAGAATTTATGCCCATAAAGTCTCACCAGCGTGACCTAATGAACATAAACTGAACACAGATGACAATGGATGTGTCAAAGTGAATGGAGAAAAGCCTATGAAATCTCAACTCTGTACAAAGAACTATAAGAAAATGGAGAAAGCTAGGAGCAGGAGAGATGGACTTCCTTGAGCACACAAATTCATTGTATAGTGCCAAATGATCAACCCTGAAAACATAATACAAGTGACATCATACAGACTGAACATGATATATTTCGGAATATATATGCATATACAAATATGCATGTAATAGTAACGAGTAAAGAAAAAGGCATCGAACTTGTAGGAGAATACCAAGTGGTATATAAGAGAGACTGGAAATAAGAAGAGGGAGGAAAAATATTGTGATTATATTACGATCTAAAGACAAAAATTAAAATGTATTCTCCCAATCTATGTATCAAAGTTCAGGTTATGATTGATATGTTAAGGTTTTAATTTGACATTTTGTTATCCACTTCTACTTGCTTCCTCTACTTTAAAATTTCTCCATTTTTATTCATTTATAATGCATGTACATAGCATGTCCATATTTATGTTCTTTATCACAGTATCCTGATGGTACCATTTTAAAGAACAAAATTTATTTTAATATAAATACGATTTTTATAAAAATATCCATTACATATATTAAATACCAGTGCAAGTAGTGTTATAGTTTCTGCTTCAACCAACATATATAATTTAAGATGCACATTAGAAAGAATATAGTCAGTGATGTTTACTCCTATTCCCTCCTATGGCTAAAGGTCTTCTTTTTTATTTTTTGGAGTTTCAAACTTTCTTCTGAATTTTCTTTCTGTTAATGAAATAGTCTTTTTCCCTTTTATTTAAAGCACATTCTTTAGCTTAATATTTTGCTTCAGATTTTTACCATGATAAATACATGCATATGAGTTAAAATTTGCCCTTCTAAAAATTTCTAAATATTAGGCCACACAGAGAGATTGCTGGCAAGAAAAGCTTTATAAAAAGACCTGTGGGGACATTAATTTCCTAAATAGAATTGTGTAAGTGCTTCACTAGGGGTACAAGAAAGTGGAGGTTGGGGCGTAATATCACAGAGTGTATGTTTTCTTGATTGTAATGAAACAGTGTATACAGATGGCAGAGGGTATCCTGTATATAGGAGAAGACTGATATTTTTCTTACATGTACCATTTAATGAACACCATGGTTAGAGTAGAGTAGACAGATCAGTTAAAAACAATATTTTAAAATAATATATGTGGCTATCTTGTATGGCGGTCCACCCCCATAATCTTAGTACGGTGTAGGAAAAAGCAGGAGAATCCAATATTCAAGATCTTTTCAGCAATGTAGTGAGTTAGAAATTAACCTGAGCTGCATGAGGCACTGTCACAAAAAGAAAAGATAAATAAAGGAAATAAACACAGAAAGAAGTGTGGCCATATAATAATTTTTCTGGTACATCAAAATTCAATCCTCTGAGCAATTAACTATGTTTCAAGCCCTCTACTTGGTGCTAGATATACACAAAACAAATATTATACATGTCTTTAAAATAATCTGAGTCTGATAAAAGAGATATACATATAAACAAATAAGATATCATAGTGTATGAAATTCTATTGTTTTCAGACATATGCTGGGAGTATAAGTTGGCTAAAATTAAAATATCCAATAGTATCGTGCTAATAATGCTCAAAATTTAATTTCCCATAAGACAGAATAAGTCAAAATATCAGTATTTGCAGATGATATGATAGTATATTTAAGTGATCCCAAAAGTTCCACCAGAGAACTACTAAAGCTGATAAACAACTTCAGCAAAGTGGCTGGGTATAAAATTAACTCAAATAAATCAGTAGCCTTCCTCTACACAAAAGAGAAACAGGCCGAGAAAGAAATTAGGGAAATGACACCCTTCATAATAGACCCAAATAATATAAAGTACCTCGGTGTGACTTTGACCAAGCAAGTAAAAGATTTGTACAATAAGAACTTCAAGACACTGAAGAAAGAAATTGAAGAAGACCTCAGAAGATGGAAAGATCTTCCATGCTCATGGATCGGCAGGATTAATATAGTAAAAATGGCCATTTTACCAAAAGCGATCTACAGATTCAATGCAATCCCCATCAAAATACCAATCCAATTCTTCAAAGTGTTAGACAGAACAATTTGCAAATTCATCT